>NC_056743.1:61666759-61734259 GCF_019279795.1 Protopterus annectens | reverse complement strand
AAAACATAGGCAACACCAGACTACAGCAAATAGTATCAAATAAAGCTCCAAAGATTAATCCACAGTACAAAAATGGTGAGCGCTTTCATAGCCAGAGCTACTTCATCAGACAACTCAATAAACTCCACAGGGATTTTTAAAAACAGCAACAGCCTATCAGTATCAGTTCCCAATAAACAATTAGCTTAATAGCCACTGACTTAAAAGAGAAGCACTAGATAGAGACATAATATCAACTAATAAAACACTAAAATAAATAAAAATACTTAAAAGTGCATATATAGCGACTTTATCTGAGTAATGGCGTATTAACCAAAACCGGTCTAATACAAACTATCATTCAGGCCTTTGCCCATGTTGGCATGCATCCTAATAATCCATTCAAGCTCTTTAGTCTCGATCAAGTTTCTAATTGCACCACCTCTGCATCCTAGCTGAACTTTCTCACTGGTAATATGCTGCTGCACCCTTGTATATCTATCTTGAAGTGCGAACATACAACATTCTGTGCCTAGTCATCATTATGGCCTTCAGCCTAAAAGCATACCTACCAGCAGTCTAGTCCACCTGTAAATATGCATATGACTGATCATTAGGCAAATGCAGAACATTATTTTTCCCCTCTTTGTCTTAACATTGATTTATTTATTTATTGATTGACATTTGATTACCAGGAAAGTCCGACTAGGTAAGAGCCCATTTTCAGCAGAGGCCTAGAAAGAAAAAGCTCCAAAGTATTACAAAACATTTTAAGAACAATAATTTTGCAGTCTTTAAAAATAATATAAAAAGCAAATATATTTTAAATAACTATACCAAATTAAAAATAATATGAAAACATTGGTTAAGAACAGATGCAAATTATATGACAATGATTTAATCGTTTTATTTATTTATTTATTTGCTTGTATCTCTATTTTTGTTACCATCTTAAGCAGTGTCAGCCACAGCTGTGCCTGTGCTGTAGCAGCAGTCCCTGCTTCATCATCCTGTCCTGCCCACAACTGCAGTCCATCATCTGCCTACAGGCCTGCCTCTCCATCAACTGAGAGTGGATGAAGACCTGGAGGTGTCTTCTGTGTCCTTTTATCCTCAATCAACTGGGAATGTCTAAGTAACACTGCTGCTAGGTCACATTTTATTTCCCTTCAAGAGTTAGTGGACATCACGGAGGAGTTTGTGGACAGGCGAACTGACAATGGCCACCTGCAGTCCATCCTTATACAACTAGCAGAGTCCCACCACTACCTAAATCTGCCCAGGCAGGACCTAAGACAAAGGATAGTCACAGTGGTGACTGACACCTGCCTTGCTCCCACTTAATGCAACACAAACAAGACCCAGGAATCCACCCTACCCGAGTCATGGTATTCCCCTTCCTTGAATGTCAGTGCACTTCCTTTTGTAGCTGAATCCTTCCCATCAGCACTTACTCTCTGTCTGTTGGTATGTTTATCCTCATATTAGAATGAGAACTCTCTTACCCAACAATATAATTTCATTCCCTACTATTCAAGACTTTTATTATACCACTTCTCTTCATATCTCGTCAATATCCCAGTATTAAGTTTCTTTCTTTTTTTTTTCCTTTTTTATATCATGAGCAACAGATATCTCTGCAATTGCAGATGTCCATTTATTATTTTGTTTTAAAAATGTGCTATAACAAATATATTGTTGTGATTGTTATTCTAGTCATTGTTTCAGGAGATTTTCTCCCCAGAAAATATGTTCTTATACAGCTAGACTTTCCTGGTAAACAAATGCAAAATAAATAATAAATAGTCAACACCCTTTTGTGCCAGTAACTCACTTAGTTGTCGTCAATGTTTTCAGTTTGTTTGTGTGCCCCTGCTACTATAGATATATCCCTTTTCCTTCCCCTGAGTTCACCTTATAGCTTTTATAATCTACCATTCTTAACAAAAAACAAAACAAAACAAAACAAAAACAATTGGGCCTCTGTCCAAAAAAAAAAAAAAATACCCTTTCTCCCCTCCCTACTCACACACTTCCTCTTGCCGTATCCTTCTCTATGTTTTCCTGCTTTCTCTTCCCCTTTTCTGACTTTAACATACTCCCATTTCCTTCTCTTTGAAACAATCGCCCACTAACACAAATATTCTCCAGGAAGTGTTGACACAGACAAACCAATGGTGCCAGAGCCACAGACTAAAACTAAATGCCATTAAATACATAATAGTATCCTTCAGGAAGTCATCCAGCCCTGGTAACAATTATATTTACCATGTACCCCTAAGGGTTGACCCAGTAGTCAGGGACTTAGGGACACACACAGACAGTAATCTAGCCTTTGACCATCATGTGTCTAGAGTAGTGAGGAAATCATTCTATGTTGTGCAACTTATAAACAAAGGTACGGCATCTAGGTCTAAAGAAGTCACTGTTCCACTGTACTCATCATTCATTTTACCCATCATTGAGTACAGTTCCCCCTTTGGTATGCACCTAACCAGGCATATCCATCAATTGGAATGCCCACAGAGCTTCCTCAGTAAAATAATACAGGGCATAAGTAACATGTCCTGTGCAGACCACCTCAAGGCCCTATCCTTGTATTCTGTCTCCTACAGGCTGTTGAGGGGAGATCTATGCCTGGCATACAAGGCATTGTCAGACCCCATTCTGCTTGACCTCCTGCATATCCACAAAACAAACAGTATCAGAATCACCCATTCTGAAGACTTAAACTATGCCTGTAATATAAATAACACCTGCTGGAGAGACAGGTATGTATCCCAGAAACTACCACTTCTCTGGAACAGGGTCCCCATCCATGTGAAGCTGAGTTCCTCCCTAACCCAATTCAAGTGTAACTTGGATAATTGGATGGGGAATATGAACTTCATCCCTGGTTTGGCATCTATGTCTTTTACAGACACAGGCAGCCTATAAATGGTTGATCTCCCAGGCTCCTGCTTGTAAATGTTTCACCTCCCAAGTCCCTGCTTAAACTAAATCAAGGGTACAGAACTTGTTAGAAATTTGAGATGCATGGCTAGGCTTTTAAAGGCCCTTGTAGTTATTTAACTAGTAAACACCTATGAACCAAAATAAGTGTAATGGAGACCTTGCTATGAGCTATGCAGTGTGGTTCTCAGAAATTCTTGTAGTGCCATGAGGTTGTGCATCTGGATCTGTATACTTGCATGCTAATACTGCTCAAGATGTCTGCAACCTCATTTGCAATATACCTTTCTTTTCACTGGCACATTTATGCAATTGGAGTTCTTAATTACTTAATAGTCAAAGTGTTAAATGCCTCATTTTTCATTGGCAAATTACTCCTTAGCAAATTATGCAACTTACCATCACTATAATAGTTCTTGTGCAGCTGTGTTAGACATGTTTTTATATGTCAGGAGCAGTCTCTTCCATTGTCAAGTGTGGGCAAAAACTGCAAAATTGCTGAACCAAAATAAATCATGTAAGACTAACACCTTGTAATAAAACATTGCTTTCAGTAAGTTTTAACGCAATTGTGAAATAGTAAAGGTAAATGACTGACACATTCATGCTAGTATAATAGATTCATAATAAGACCAACTTTAAGAACTACTCATTAAAATTAAACTCCCTGCAGTCTTTGTCTCACTTACTTTCATAGAGTTTGCACAAAAAAGAAAAGGCATAACACAACTCCTAATCTGCATGCTCAAATTATCATTACTATAAGCAAAATCATATTTGGAAAGCTTAAAGGTAATTAGTATGATTTATAACTTCTAGTATTTTCATCCCACCTTCCAGATGTACCCTGCCATATTAGAGAAGGCAGCTGTGTGCTTTTCTGTCTGGAGAAGCTTGGAAGGCTGGAGCACATTAAAGTGTCAACTGGATTCAAAAGAAGAATTTTTTTTTATTTAAGAAACAGCTGACATGCAAGCATGTATTCCACTGAAATATTAGTCAAACACATGCCGACGGCTGCTTTCCTTAGCAGCTTCATTGTATCCCACACTGCCAAAGTGGTAGAAGTTGCCACTTTCCCTGTGTCTCTTTGTTAGTCAAGATGCCCACATGATTATATCTCAATAAAGTTCATTCCACCGTCTAAGCAACCACTTGTTAAGATGTCCTTCAGATAAACTGCTTCTGCCTTAGGTCTTTCTGAATTCCTATTAAATGACATGGACTTTGTATGTGACTGAACACTGTTCCTAAAGAATCAAATATCTAAAGACACAAGTCCTTACAGTTTTGCTCCCACTATTTCTAACACTGAATAATATCAATAGTGCATAGCAAGATCTCTCCTATATTGTGATTTACACATATATCCTGCTGATGTGACACCTGGAACTTGTCCATTTGTACTGTGACTACTGTACTCTGTCACAGATAACTGCTTTGTTGATATATAATGATTTTACTATGAAAATGCAAGGTTTTAATACAGCTACAAAGTTGTGGTATATAAAGTGGTTTTCTACAACTAAATTGTGAGATATATAGAGAATTCAAGAAGAATCGTTTCAGCCAAAGGTCTGTTTCTCTCTGCATTCTGCAGGTAAAAGTCATGGAGATGGAATATATATAAGTATATGTTTACTATCAAAATGTGGAATGGCACTTATGCAAAACTGAGATGTCCGAATGAGTGTTTTCCAGTTTCTGTAATGCCGATCCAGAAATGTTCAAATCCTCATTATCGAACGGTTGTGTGCATTCCATAATATGGGATCAATGTTCTGATAACATATCGCACTACAGTGGGATCAGGAAATTTACCCTTTTCCCTCACTGTAGTGTGGTCTCAGAGTTGGAATATATAATATGCAGGGGGTATGGGGGACATAGCACCCCACATGGGTGGTGCAAGGGTATATGACCCCTGCATAAATGTTACCGGTAACACAAAATTTCGATATTGGAATTTCTGCTGTTTGAATGTCGATTCTGTGGTTACCATTTTGGTAATTTTGTATTACCAAATTGGGATAACAAATTCGATCAAAAAGTGGAAAATTATTTTGATTTTGATAGTAAACTTATATACATATATAGTTACTTTCAACACTGTTACACCTATTATATGGGCGAGCTAGCACTTATATTTATTTAGCTAAAACAGTATGAAAAATGTCTGTTACTTGCAACAGTGTTCAGTTCTTTCAGTTAATTGCTCTAGTCACAATACATAGTTAAGAAAACAGTTTAAGTGACAATATCTAACAAGGTGGTATTGACTAGTAGTGTGAATGGATCACCTGTGTGAAGTTAGTGCAAAACTTGCCAATAACAAGCTGGAAAAAAAATTTTCTCAACCAATAAGTAATCACACACACACACACACACACACACACACACACACACACACACACACACACACAAAAAAACTATTATGCAACTGGACTCCCACTTCAACCAACATGTAGAGAGTTTGTTCACCTTCATGCCTTACTTAAATATACTAACTTCACAAATGTAAAACGGAAGAGAAAAGTGAAACATTCTGCGCATGAAAAAATAAGTGGTTACTCCACCATGATTTTACATTGAAGTTGATAAATGTAAAAAGATAGCAGGACTTAGTTATTTTATTCTAAAGGACTGTACTGTTTTAAAATTCACTGTTAAGTCTGTGTTATTAAAGAATATTGCACCTCTGTGGTCCCATATATGTGCTGTTTTGCACTTTGCCTTGTGAAACAGATTGAGTTTCACTTATTGCTCCATTGCTCCTTTGGAAACTGGTAGAAGGCTGCTAAGTAGTGGCAGCAGATTTTGTGTCACCTTTTGGAAGATAAAATCCTATGGCTAGCTCTGGGGGCTTAGTATGTTTGTTTTCCTTTAAAGAATGTTGTTTGTCTTTCGGCTTTTTCCCGGTAAGGGGTCGCCACAGCAGAACTCAGGTCCGCTAATGATTGGCAGTAGATTTTTACGAAACACCGAGGTGCCAGCTCGACACCCAACCTTCAATGAAGGCACGCCCATTTACGCACGCATGTCTTTCGAAAGCTACCCAACCGCAGGGAGGACATGCAGACTCCACACAGAAGGCACTCCCAAGCCACGCTGAGAATCGAACGGGAGAACTTCTTGCTGTGAGGTAACAACGTTACCGCCGTACCACCACAGTTTGTTTTCCTTTAAAGAATACATTTCCATAATTTCACTTTCCCTAAAAGTATTTTTTCTTCCCCTTTCACCTACATTATACATTGTTTTAGTGAATGGTTGCTGATTGTGAAAGAAACAGGTGACATGGGTGTATTGCAATGGTTGTGGTCTGTACGTTAAATTAGATAAATGGGCCACAAGTAGTGTGTCTTTCCATTGCAGACGCATATTTAACTTGGCAAGCAACCTAGAGCAAAAAGTGTCAATGTGAATTGTACTTGTGAAGTACTTGTGAAGTATCTATTGCATGGAAATTTCTGTTTAATTATACTAATCAGTGGATAAAAGAATCAACTGATATTCCTGGATAAAATTACATACTTTCATTTATTTGGCACATAGGAAAATCAGAAGGGCCATAATAAAAAAAAAAAATAACATCAGTTTTACAAAGGAATATTTGTCTGGAGGAAAAGAAACACTCCACAGAATGATTAGCTAGTACTGGGGGTAAAAGGACCTCATCAGTTAAGAGAAAACTTTAGGTTAATCATGAAAATACTCCAAATGGATCAACTTAGAGACCAATAAACTGATTTCAAATTCTACTCTGATACCTAGAGAAAAGATGATTCAGATCAATCAGAGGTACAAAGCAATATCTCACTAGGTAAATTAGATAATACATGTAAAGAAGTAAGTGTTCTAACGAGTCAGAGAATGAGCTTAGAAAAATCATGGGATTTCCCTTTAGTTGGTTAACTTAGGCAAATGCTGACATCCTGAAGGTAAACCACTCTACATCAAAAACAGAAACATCACTTTCCTAGAACACAAGTGATGAGTTCACTTCTTAGCAGGTGCAAATATTACTTACAAAAATTATATATATATATATATATATATAGACATAAACTATACCCCCACCCTCCGCACATTATATGTACTAATTCTGAGATCACACAATTCCAGGGAAAGGAAATAATTTCCTACCCTGGAATTGTTGCTCTATCTTATAATCGACCAAATGCAGTTGATTAAACAGATCTTGAACAACCCCCTGTCATCCAAATAAATGTAACCCAGTCAAGGAGTAGTAAATCCAAAGAAAAAAATCTACCTATAGGAAAGGGAAAATCTAGAAAGTTAAAAGAAAATCTGAAAAATACGATGGTATATTTTAATAAATGATCCATACAGATATTAGATATCTAACATAACTTTGAGGTTAGAGATAAAGAGCTGCCAAAATGACAGTAATAGCAGTAGAGTAGACAAAGGCATTAACAAGACAGGACCCCAGCAACCAGTTTATTCACAGAATGTCAGTACAGTGCAAAGAGTAATGATGAGACTAAAGAAGAGTTCCTAGGAGGAGTTAAGAAAGGAAAATTCTGAAAAAATTTAAGAAATATAGCTCTCCCTAATTTTTTTCAGAATATCAGAGCTAGAACTTATAATCTCAAAAGGAAGAAAACTTGACAACTGACAAGCAGTGTACTTGAGGAGGAAATCTAAGCTAGTGAAAAAATGCCAGAAGTGGTAAACAAAGATACGATAATGAAGAGGTTGGTAGAAAGGCAATGAAAAGGTTGGTAGAAAGGCAAAACCTAACATTAAAAAAAGAAAAATAGCTATCCCTAGAATCACATAGAGTAGTTATCAGCACCTTGGAGAAAACATAAAGCGTACTGGCAACATATGACTCAGTTGTAAATGGAAATTACATTTGTTTTTGTTTGATTCTGTAGAGAAGATGGGGTACTATGTGCCTTACCTGGCACTGCTTTAATGGGCATAATGGAAGGCTAGGACAGGATACTAAAACAAGGTCATCTGTATAGTAAAATCATGGTTCATGCAAGATTAAATGATCACAGGAAGGAGAATTATTTAACAACTGCAAAATAAATGGTAAATATCATGTATTTCATAGAAGAAAAGGGATACAGACATTTTTTATCATTATTTTTTTCTTTTTTTATAGGCTGTTTTTACTGATGGCAGAATGAACAAGATCATATAGAAAAATGTATATATTTCTAGAAAATATTAATTGAAGTCCTGGTCTTTTTATCACATTCTGATAATGACTTGAATAAACAGGAATTATCTAGAGATAAAACCCACCTGTCAGGTAAGGAAAATACTTCCTAAAAATTCCTTTAGTCAGATACACAAACCGAATAACAAAAAACACAAACCTCAATAAACCTAAAATGATGTATTTTCACCGACTGTTCCAGTTAAACTAAAACAGCACACACACACATATAAGTGTAGTACTGAATCTACAATCTACTGCCACAGGTGGCATTCACCACAACTCGGCAACCTTTCACGCACCAAGTAACTGCACAAATAATATAGCAACGCTGTCTGAAAACATAAAGTCCTTTCCTGATAAAATAAAAAAATAGCAACAAAAACATCAATCTATTCCATATGAACCTCAGAATCATTGTAAATTAAATTCCGGAACTACACATATAGATAAAATATCACTCTCCTGACATATTATCAATAACAGAATCTAGACTAAAAACTTAATATCAGTAACAAAGAAATACTCCCCCCTCCCGGATTTAATATTCTCAGAGCTGATCGATTAAATAAAAAAAAGTGAGAGGAGCAGCAATAATGTACCACAGCAACATAAACCCATCACGTTTCCTGTGTCCCATACCCTCCTTCCGTAATGACAAATTACTTCTAAGTAACCTAAAACTAAATGCACATAAAGCAACATGTATGGCAGCCCTTTATATCACACCTGAAAACAATATCAGCACATTAGACGACACCCTATCTTAGCTATCCCATAATATACAGAGAGAAACAATTATACGAGAGAATGTTAACATCGACTGCTCAAGTCTCACCTCTGACAATGACTTTTACTGCAAACCTATATAATTTCTCCTAACATATCAGTGATCCAAACAAAAGAGAAGAAACAAACAGAAGACAGAGTATTTCAAGCCAATAATCCACTCAGTGATCCAATTATAATCAACCTGAAAAATACTAAAACCACCACCCTAGACTGGTTATTAACAAGTCACCTAAGCTAGCACACTTAGTGACCACCTCTCCATATATGCCACAAGAGAATGCCATTCTTCTCTAGGGACACACATGTAAATCCTCTTGGAACATAAACAGCTTTAATCCAGAACTAGTTAATGCCTCACTACAGTCTCACTACTGGAATGTCCTAAAATCTTAGCACTATACGATGATGTTGTCTGTTTTAATGTGATATTTATAGGTTCATAGGTGTGTACTAGGCTAATGGCCCTGGAGTCTTTACAAGCCTTGCCCATAGGATTACCTTGGCATCATGCCACCCAACCTTAGTTCCCAGTGCCTCTGTCAAATAAAGCCACTGGAGTGATCCCTGGGGGAATTTTCTATTTCCCATCCACTCATCAAGATTTCTCTTGAAAAGGCCAGTGAGGTGCTCTGCTTGACATGTATGGGAAGTCTATTCCATAGCATGGGCAATCTCTAGGTTATGAACCTGTCCCTCCCACATGTTTTGTTGATTGCAGTAATGAGGCTGAAGTCTCTAGAGCATGTGGCGTGGAGGGATTGGTATTTCCTTAGATATAGCATTTCTAACAGAGCTGGGTCAGACATGGCTTTGTAAGTCAAGCAGAGATTGCATATAAGTAGGCAGTATGAGACAGAGAACAGTTAGAGTTTTTTACGTCTGTCCATATAGGACAAATGTTTAAGGCCTAGGATCCTCTTTGTGAGGTACTTTTGTGGCCTCTCCAGTTGTGGGTGTTTAGTGAGGTACATGCCAAATGGGGCATTGTACTCAATGATTGGCCTAATGAGGGAAGATTAGAGGGAGACAATGGCCTCTTTCTTCCTGGATGCAAAACCTTAGTAATGAGATGTGCCACATAGAAGTATTTTCTGACCACAGTGGCAATGTGGTGGTCAAAAGAGAGGTTGCTCTCAACCTGTGTTCCCAGATTTTTTATAATGCCTTCTATGTTCAGCGGACTACCATCGATGTGACAATTCATGGGAACCGAGTTTTTCATGGGTTAATATGTAGGTACTAGGCTATTGGCCATAGGGCCTATACAAGCCTAGCCAAAAAGATACCCTGGCTTTCGCCACCCAAGAAAATTATTTTCCTGTGCCCTTGTCAAGCAGAACCACAGAAGTGATCCCCGGGGTGAATTTCCCATTACCCATCCAATCATCAAGATTTTTCTTGAAGAGTGCTAATAAGGAGCTCTGTTTGACATAGATAGGTAGTCTGTTCCAGAGTATGAGAAGTCTCTGGGACAGGAATCTATCCCTCCAGCATGTTCTGTTTATTGTGGTGACAAGGTTTAGGTCCCTACAGCGTGTAGCTCGAAGGGATTGGGATTTCTTTAAGTGGAGCATGTCCAACAGCTCTGGGTTTGACATAGCTTTGTATGTTAGGCAGAGATTGCCTCTGAGTAGGAGATATGCGATGGAGTAAAGCTGGAGTTTTTTGCAATGGTCTGCGTAGGGCATCTGTTTGAGGCTGGTAATCCTCTTTCTGAGGTATTTTTGTGGCCTTTCCAGTTGTTGTAGATGTCTTGTGAGATACATACCAAAAGGGGCGTTGTACTCTATAATGGTTCTAATGAGTGATGAGTAGAGGGGAACAATGACCTCTTTTTTTCTGGATGAGAAACCTTTTGTGATGAGGTGTGCCACGTAGGATTTCCTGACCACTGTGGCGATGTGATTATCAAAGCAGAGACTACTGCCCACCTGTATCCCAAGGTCTCTTGTCACACTTTCGGTGTTAAGTAGATTACCGCCTATGTGGTAGTTCATGGGTACAGAGTTTTTACCAAAGGGGATGACAATGCACTTTTTGGCATTGAGCTTGAGACCATGTCTTTGACACCAGACATTTGTCTCAGTGAGGCCCTTTTGTAGGATATCCACATCATTAGGAGTTTTGATTATGGCTCCTAGCTTGCAGTCATCTGCAAATTTTGTTAGCCAAAGACCTTCTGTGTTAGCCTGTACTTCAGAGAAGTAGATACCAAACAGGAGAGGACCCAGGACTGAACCCTGTGGTACTCCACTTGTCACTGGTCTGAAGTCTGATTTGGAGTCTGCTACTTTCACAGTGTGGGTTCTGTAAGTAAGCCAGTTGGCAACCCATCTTGTGATATAGGGGTTTATACCTAGTTTAGTGAGTTTATCTATAATTCCAGAGTGGGGAATGGTGTTGAACGCCTTGGCAAGATCTAGATAGGCTGTGTGAACCACCTTACCCTCATCTATGGCTTTGGTGACTACTTCAAAGAAGTCTATCAGTTTTAGGAGACATGATCTGCAATTTACAAACCCAAGCTGTGTGGGGTCCAGAGTTTGGAGATCTCCAATGTATTTGTTTATGAGTTCCGTGATGATACGTTCCATGGCCTTGCAGACGAGGCTCGTCAGGCTAATGGGGCGGTAGTTCCCGGGGTCTGTTGTGGCCCCCCCCCCTTTGTGAAGTGTGATAACTGTTGCAGTGCGCCATTCAATGGGCACAAAGCCTGAGGTGAGGCTATGGTTGAACATGGTACATGGAACATCCCCAAAGGGGATGACGACACATTTTTTGGCATTGAGTTTAAGGCCATGGTTCTGACATCATTCATTGGTCTCAGTGAGGACTTTCTGTAGGATGTCAACATCACTTGGGGAGTTTATAATAGCTCCCAACTTGCAACAGTCTGCAAACTTTGTCAGCCAGAGTCCCTTCATGTTGGCCCGGACTTTAGAGAAGTAGATACCAAACAGGAGAGGACCCAGGACCAAACCATGCGGGACTCCACTCATGACTGGTTGGCAGTCTGACTTGGAGTCAGCTACTTTCACACTGTGAGTTCTACCTGTGAGCCAGTTTGCAACCCACCTAGTGATATAGGGGTTGATGCCTAGCTTAGTGAGTTTTTCTATGATTCCTGAGTGGGGAATAGAGTCAAAGGCCTTGGCCAGATCAAGGTAGGCTGTATGAACTACCTTGTCTTCAGCCACAGCACTGCTGACTGACTCAAAGAAGTTGACCAATTTGAGCAGGCATGATATACCCTTTACAAAACCAAACTGTGTAGGATCCAGAGTTTGGAGATTCCCTATATCCTTGTTTATTAGGTCCATGATGATGTGTTCCATAGCTTTGCATATCAGACTCATCAGGCTAATGGAGCGATAGTTCCCAGGGTCTGTAGCCTCCCCTCCTTTGTGGAGAGGGATGACTGTAGCAGTGCACCATTCAGTAGGGACAAAGCCTGAAGTAAGACTGTGATTGAACAGGGCACATAGGTGAGGTGCCAGTTCATTTTGTAATTCATGTAGAACACAGCCAGGGATATTGTCAGGTCCCAGAGAAGCTGTATTCTTGTCCTTGGACAGTGCTGTTTTAACCTGTACAGCAGTAATACTGGGTGTCTGGCAATCTACTGGTATTGTGACTGGTCCTTTGGGAGGGGAGAGGGGTAAGGTTGGCACTGAATTTGTCAGCCAGTATATTGGCAATATCTGTTGGCTCAGTATAGGAGGTACCACTGTGCATTAGCTCAGAGCAAATCTGGGTATTACCTTGAAAGTTCTTTACATAACTATAGAAGACCTTGCGGATGTGTTTACTATCTGCTGCAATTCTGTTTTCATAGATAGCTTTAGAGGATTTGCTGAGGGAGCTCAACATTTTGTTGAGGCCGATAAGGGAGTTTTTCCAGTCTTAGGACTTTACCTTATTCCGCAGAAGTTTCCTCCTTCTGTTGTAGAGTTTGCTTATGGCAGGGGACCACCAGATTGGCTTCCTTTCTTTAGAGGAGAGTGTCTTGGTTCTATTGGGTATGGCGAGATTCATGCATTTGTGTAAGTGTTCGTACAGTGCACTGGTGTATGATTCAGCAGTCATGCAACTATTCTACATTTGCATGGGTACTGTGAAGAAGTTTTCCACTTCTGTTTTTAGGAGCTCAGAGTTAGCTTTGGAGAAGTTTTTCATGGTGGTTACCTTTGTGTGTGTGTGTGTGGGGGGGGGGGGGGGTGGATTTACAACATGATTAGTTTCTGGTCAGATCTAACCAGGGAGGAGTTGACTATTGGTGTAGAGCAATGGCCGCCCATGTTAGTAATGACCAGGTCAATGATGTTGCTACCTCTAGTGGGGGTAAGAACGAGCTGGTCCAGGGCACTGGAATTAATGAATTCCAGGAAATGTTGGGCAAGTGTATTGGTACATGAGTAGTTTTCCCAGTTAATGGAGGGGTAATTGAAGTCACCCAGTATGAGAGTGTTAGGTTGGACCCTAATTTCTCCAGGGTGCTTAGGAACATGGAGTGTGAGTTTTGAGACATGTTGGGGACCTATAGCAGGCTACGACCTGAATCGCTGTCTTACCCCATGTTAGCTGCACCTGAAGTATCTCAGATGCATTATGTTGGGCGACTAGTCTGGAGGTGTGCACATCCTTTATGAATATGGAAACACCACCACCTTTGGAGCTTCGGTCCAAGTTCTGGGGCCGAAAGGTGTGGAATGAGTTATACCCTGGTAGTGCAGGGGTGCTTTCTGCTGCCTTGAACCAGGTCTCTGTTATGGCACAAATGTCAATGTTCTCCATTTTATGGAGTGCTTCAAGTGATGCATTTTGAGATTTAGACTTCTAGCATTTAGCAGCATGACCCTCAGATTGCATTTATTTGTAGCTGTTACGGTGGTAATTTGGTCTTTGGAACACCACCTAAAAAAGAGACTATAGAGGTGGCAAGAGCCTAGGCCTGTATCTGGAAGCCTAGAGGTGACAGATGCAGGCCATCTCTGGCAAAGCATCGAGGTCTGTCAATCATGTCATCCCAGGCAAACAGATATTGGATCCCCTTAGAATGATAAAAGAAACTTACCAATTGTTGAAATCAATAATTTTCTGCTTGTACTATGACATAATTCTGGGTGATGGTAGGATGCTGCTCAGGGCTAGGGTCATGCCTGCCTGGGCTACATAATCCAAGAGCTCCTCCATGTCCCTTTTCATGTAGTTCAGGGAGGTATATCTCAGGTCATTCACACCCACATGTACAATGACAGAGTCATATTTGTACCTGTTGTTGAGGGACTTGAGTATGTGCATTATGTGGTGGATCCTGGTGCCTGACAGGCAGTTGACTGCTACTTTCTCCTTATTCAACCTAGTGAGTGGCACATCAGTGTGCCTCACTATCAAGTCACCCATGTCCTGTTTTTTGGGCATGCTGTTTTGCCTTAGGGGCTTTGGTTGAGTGGCACACTGTTTAGGAGAGTTATGTTTCTCGTGATTAGTGTTGTGTTGATTTGTTTGAGTGCATTTCTGCCTTGGACGTCTCTGCTGTTTGGGTAGATTTTTATTGAGAGCCTCCATGAAGATGAGCTTACATACAGTCCTGGATACAGTAAATCTGTATCTGGACTAGACTAGTTACAGGAAGGGCAGGAAAAGCTTAAACGCTGGCTTTTAAAACAGAAATTTAAAGAGATGGGAAAACTGCCCAAATAGCCAATAAACTACATTTTTTGGGCCAGAAACCTCTCCTCTTGTGGTAGATAGGCTATCTAGTGCTTACTACACTCACTGATAAACTAGAAGGCTTCCCTCCAACACAGAAAGGCTTGGGGGCTCAGAAGCTTACAAACAGTCCTGGATACAGCAAATCTGTATCTGGACTAGACTAGTTACAGGAAAAGTGGAAAACAAGGTCAAACGTGGGCTTTTAAACCAGAAATTCAAAGAGATGGAAAAACTGCCCAAAAGGCCAATAAACTACAATTTTTGGCCAAGACACCACTCCTCCTGTGGTAGATAGGCTACATTGTGCTTACCACTACCACTGATAAGCTAGAAGGCTTCCCTCCAACACAGAAAGGCTTAGGGGGTTCAGAAGCTTACAAACAGTCCTGGATAGAGCAAATCTGTATGTGGACTAGACTAGTTACAGGAAAGGTGGGAAACAAGTGCAAATGCGAGGTTTTTAAACTAGAAGTTGAAAGAGATGGAAAAACTTCCCAGATGGCCAATTAATATGAGTTTTGGGCCAGAAACCATTCCTCTTGTGGTAGATAGGCTACTTAGTGCTTACCATTCTCACTGATAAGCTAGAAGGCTTCCTTCCAACACAGAAAGACTTGGGGGGCTCAGAGGCTTACATACAGTCCTGGATACAGCAAATCTGTATCTGGACTAGACTAGTTACAGGAAAGGTAGGAAACAAGCTTAGATTTTTTTAACAGAAAAGCAGCTAAAACAGCACTAAAAACAATTCAAGTGCAGTGCAAGCTAGCACACTTCAGTGTGTAGCCGTATTAAACCAAATACAGTTTAAATGCATTTTATTCAAAATTTATTCTGAACTGAATTCAATTATTGTTTTAGTCAAGTGTGAACAGTTAAAAAGTGCCAAAAATATACTTACCATCCAACTCTGCTCACAGCCAGGAGCTCTATCAGCTTTGCACCGATTCACAGAAATGCAGTCTGTACTGGAATTACAACAGAGAAAATATACCTCAGGCAATAACTAACAGCCAGGATTTGGGCTGGCTCAACAACTCCCCACCTGAAACTAGCTTCTGAACTACCTTGAGAGAAAAAAACACAGTGGAAACAAGAAAGGACAGAAACAATACAGCAACTGTATAAATAATAAGCAAATGTATAAATACAGCACAGTGCAAATTAAGTTGCAAAAAGTGTACTTATCAGTTTGGAATAGATTCCAACTCTGTTCACAGCCAGGAGATCTATCAGCTTTACACCGATTCACAGAAATGCAGTCTGTACTGAATTACAGCAGAGATAATACACCTCAGGCAATGATTAACAGCTAGGATGTGGGCTATTAAACAGCATGGCCCCCTTAGTCTTAAAACAGCGTAAAACAACACTGTTCATTGGCTGACTCCTACCACCAGTTAATTAATGAGGAACAGAGACAAAGGTTGGCAGGCATGGCTCAATAATAAAACAGAACATCTTCAGCAATACAAATACTTATGAAACAGAGCCAAATGTCAGATCAAACTTGGCAAAAAACATTATTATCCCAATGTTCAGAAAAGATGCTACAAAAATTCTAGACAATTCAGGCTACCATATCTAAAACACTATACCCTGGCTGAAATGTACAACCAAACCCCAATCTGTAGCCCTCATTATACACCTGAAGAAACAGCCAACATGTTCAATAATTACTTTATTGCTAGCATCTCTAAACTACTTCACAACCAAACTCAAAATATCTTAACCTCCTTAAATAACCTGACCACATCCCACGCTGTCATACTTCCTAAGTCCACTAATACTTTCTCTTTTTCCTTTCAACCAGTGTCCATCAGATCAATCAAGAAACAGCTCAAACAAAAACCAAATACACTAGCTTCAGATTCCTGATTTTCTAAAGATAGGAGCCTGTCCAATTTCCTTTCCAGTATCCATTCACCTAAATATGTCTATTCGGGAATCATATATCCCATCTTTATGGAAAAAAATCTCACATCATCCTACTTCACAGGTGGGTAACTCCAATGATGTAATCAACTTTAGACCCACTGCCATTCTCATCCCCACTTTAAAAAAATCATTGAAAAATGCATTGATAATCAATTAAATACTCATTTACTAGCAAACAGCCTCCTTACCCCCACACAATGTGGTTTCAGACCAGGACATAGCACCATCATAGCTCTTCCAAACTTCACCAATACTATTAACCTAGCCAGACAGCCAGGTTTCTGCCATGTTTCTAGATTTATCCAAAGCTTTCAATACCACTTCCCAAAGCTTCCTTTTCTTCACTTGGCCTGTCAAACACCTCCACCAACTGGTTTTCCAGCTACCTTTCCAACAGACTTTTTCATCCTTCCTGCCCATCAAAACAGGCATTCCCCGAGGCTCCATACTGGAGTCACTACTTTTTAACAAAGTTACTCTAAACCTACACTGCACTAAAAGTCAGGCATTCCCTCATACAGTATGCAGATGACCACATTAATCAATTCTGCCAGTAACCCAATTACTTTACAACATATCACCCAAGAGTCATTATAATCAGTTGAAAGCTTGCTCAATAATGCCCAACTTTCTACTTAATCCAAAAAAAAAAAAAGAAAACAAAGCTGCTGTTATTCCTCCCAAAAGCTCTTACACTCTTCAAACAAACATTCTCAATTACAGCCTCTGATAACAGTTCTACTGAAATCATCCCCCATACAAAACTACTAAGCATGACAACAGATGATATCTGATATTTGACTAACACTCACCAAAAATTAGTGGCACACTAGAAGAAAAAAACTATTTAACTAACTTATCCAGGTAACTCCTGGACTCTACACTCCTCCCCACTTTACTATAGGGCTCCCTAATACTGCCTAACCTTCTTGCTTTCATCCAAAGAAAACTAAACCAGTGCTACACCAAAATGGCAGAATTTGCCACTAACTTCTCAAACAGAACCCAACACTGCTTAGCTCTATAACAGCTTGATTGACTTGAATTACCCCAGCAACTCGCTTGCACCCATTCACTCCTAGTCCACAAATTAATATACACAGAACAAAGCAAAGTCCTATAGGACTTATTACATATGTACACCGCTTCTAGGCCACTTCAATCTGAAAACAAAATTCTGCTCACATCCTACAAACCATATCAGTCAGCAGGAAACTCTCTCTCTCTCTCTAGTCCAACTGTGTAGCCCGCTCCTGAAACTATGTCCCCTTATCTCTTAAACATACTAGCAATCTTTCCAATTTTGAAGGCCAATCTAAAAAAATGATGTATCTGACACCTGTACAACACAACCCTCAAATCATGTGCATGATCACCGACTCACTATAGCTATGTCTTTCCCACTTTTAATTCACTAACACCTTCATATCTTACTAGGTAGTAATGGCCTAACATCAAAAAAGCTCTCACTCTAATGATACCATACTATTAACGTATGCTCTTCTACCTCTTCAGCCAACACTTTCTACTATTTATTTTCCTTTCTAATGTCCTTCCATAACATTCCCATCTGTCGAATAATAATTCTTTCTCCATGTCCTTAATTCTCCCTCTTGCTTATTACTCCTCCCATCTCATTCTATTACTCTATTTTGGCATCAGAATTATTTCTCACCACCATATATTAGAAATACAGTCAATATTTTGAAAACTATGTATTCATTTACTTGACATAGGCTATCTACTTCTGCAAAGTTTCTTGCTACATGCAGTTGATATTGTATTCATGATCATGGGTCATCCTAGTCTTCTTCTTCTTCTTTCGGCTTTTCCCGGTTAGGGGTCGCCACAGCGGATCACCTTGTCCGCACATTGAATGGCAGTGGAGTTTTACCTTCCACAGAAGGCACACTCACACACACACCTAGGGCCAATTTAGAGTGTCCAATCCACCTACAGCATGTCTTTGGGATGTGGGAGGAAACCGGAGCACCCGGAGGAAACCCACGCAACCACAGGCAGAAGGCACCCCAGCCGAGGATTGAACCGGAGAACCTCTTGCTGTGAGGCAGCAATGCTAACCACTGCACCACCGTGGCCGCCCATCATGGGTCATCCTAGTAATATTCTAAAAATATATCTCAATCTGCTTTTGTTTCATCTGTTGTGGGGATTTTCTTTCCTTGTATATAAATTAACTACTGGCTATTTAAAAATCTGTTTCATGTGTGTTTTGTGGAGGCTTTCTCCCCAGCTTATTGTAAAATATTTAATCTCGCGCAGGGCTTTTCTCCCCTTGTATATAATTACTCATCAACTACTGCTCATATGTTTTAAATCTATTGTGGAGATTTTCTCCCTGGCTTCCACTGAAAATGGGTCACTGGCTCAGTCTGACTTTTACATTACCAAAGGGCAAATAAAACAAAGTAAATAAATATCATAAATGAGGATTTTTTTCAGGAGGAAAACACTATAATAGAAAAAGGGTAAATCAATGTAAGAAGCTTAATGAAAAACTGACCATCTGGCATGATCGAATTGGTATAAGGAGAGTGAAGGAATCATGACGTTGACAAGGTACTTAGAGTATAACTGTTTTAGAAAGGTAGTCAGTGGCAGAGGCTGAGGTATTTTAAACTACAATAATTAGCAACATACAAGTTACTGATGTTCTGTCTTACTAAAATGGGTAAAATATAATAGACTATGTATTTTAACCACTTTACAGACAGAATGTGAGCTTAGTATTTAGTTTTCTTGGTTCTGGAATGAAATGAGAACATCCTGCTCAACTATTCAGAATTTTCCAGAATGTCCCTCTTTTTGCCACATGTTTTCCCTGTTCCTTAGGAAAAAGAATAATTTTCTGGTAAATCACTTGAGGATTAACGATAGTCAATAATGCCAGATGTTAGATATGCTTCTTATTGTTAAAAAATGCATGCTGATGTTTAAAAATCATGCCTAATTTGAGCCTATCTTCCCCCATTTTTATTTATTTATTTATTCTTTTGTTGACCAGGTTTCGTCTCACTAGGTCAGAAGCCTCTTTTCAGGGGAGATTCAAGGTGGTATTTATACTTTTAGAACAAATTTGGCCATGGCATTAGGGAACTTCCCATGCTTGATTAGCATACATGGATGCAATTTGCAGCAACACTTCCTGCTTCTGGTCTGGGGACAAAAGTGGCTTGGAGAAGCAGGGAGCAGTAGCGAGGAGAACGATATCAATGAGAGTGAATCTAAAAGGATGGAAGGTGAAACGATGGAGAACGCAAGCGAGATTTCGAAAAAAAGTTTATTTTCAGAGAAGGATGAGGAGCAGAATGAGAAGGAGGGCATGGAAAATTGTGGGACGATACAAGATACAGAAATATTATTTCAGCAGAAACTGTTTGAGGATGAAGCAAACTCACAGGCAGGGTGTATTATTACAACCCCCAAGTCAAGGGTTACCTATTATATTCTCGAAAGCCGACAATGTCGAATCCAACATTGTCGACACGAGAATAGCAAAAGTGTAGAACGTCAAACGGGTAAACGGAAATCTCTGTAAGGGGAGATTTCCATTTACTTCAATGCAGTGTGGTCTCGGAGTTGGTATATTTAAGTAGCAGGGGGTGTGGGGGTGCAGGGGGGCTTGCCTACACCCTTTAGATTTTCTTTTTATTTTTAATTTATTTTTTCTGAACATTCGCAATTTTAATGGTTCGATCATTAAAGGTTAACCTTTAGTGATTCGAACCATTAAACTTTTGATGTTCTAATATAGACCCAAGTCAAGTGGGTTGCTGGATGTCTTTAAGAATTTACTTGAACAGAGCAAACAAGAAAGTGAAAAGCATTATCATGGGACAAAATAATGGAAAGAATGCAAGAAGAGGAAGTACAAGAAATAAGTAAAGAGCAGAAAAGATTATATGTACAAATGGTAAGAGAGGTAGAGAAAAAGAGAAGAAAATAGAAGTGAAAAGAATGCATCATTTAAGAGTAAGTAGCAAGATAGAAAAGAAAACTTGATAGACATGAAGCATGGGACAATGTGATTTCACCACTGAGTATTGAACCCAGAGAGGTAAGATCATTTATTTGTATTAAAACGACTCTTTTGACATTTTTTGAAGCACAATACATGGCTATATTCTTAGAACAATATAAAAAAAAATGACAGTCAAAAAATTATAGTCCTTGGAATGTATATGTTGTACAGGCTTCAACAGAGAAACAAAAAATATACTATATATTCAGTTTTGTATGGAGGTGCAAAAAGACTATTTAAAAACTGTGTGCATGGATGTACTGGACATTATAAAGACTTATGACAATAGAGGTTTACAGACTTGAGGATGAGAAGGTGGTGTTATATTGCAAATGCAAAATGAAAAAAATAATACATGTGACCAGTATAATTAATGTGGAGGGAATAGGGTATTGGTTAAATACTGGGGTCAACCAAATATATGTTTTTTTTTTGGTGGTAAAATGACCATTTAATTAATAACTGTGATACAAGACAATTTTTTATTTGTTGTAAAACTGGTCATGAAACAAAAAAAAAGTGTGAACAAAATGTATTAAATTTGAGTACACTCATGGATGGATTGTGATCTAAAAGGAAAAGATACACAGGAAAGGAAGGAGGATCAAGTAAAAATAATGTTATCGTAGATAATATAGAAGAGATACAAAAGGAAAATGAGAAAGCTATAACAGTGGAAGTAAAGGGAAGCACAAGGGAAGAAGTAGAAAAAGAAGAAGAAATAAGTAATTGAGTGAAGATGGAGAAGAAAAGTGGGTACAATTTAAAAGTAAAAAGAATTCTATTTGAAAGAGAGTAAAAGACAGAAAATGTAAATGTAAAAAATATAGTTATAGGAGAAAATAAGAAAGGAAAAGGATAAAGAATAACAAAATATACTCTACAGAGTGAGACTCTTATCCATAAATGTAAATAGTATAAAGAATATTAAAAGAAGACTTGGGTGCTAGAATGGTGCAGATTGTTGGATATGGATATTATAATATTAATTGATACAAGAGTTTTAATGGGAAAAGAGAGGATATAAGTAAACAAACTATGGCAAGGTAAAGTTATATGGAATATAGGAGAAGAACAGTACTCAGGTATAGCAATTCTAAGTAAAGAAATGATCAAACTTTTGGACTACACATTTGTAATATTAGGAAGAGTGTTAACAATGGATATAAAATGGAAGAACCAAGTATAGAAAATTGCAACGTTGTATGCACAGGTTCTACAAAAGCAAAGGGAAATTATATTTAGAAAAAATCTTGATTATATTAGTGTCAGTATGCAAATAATATTAGTGGGGGATTTTAACTGTTATTTAAAGCATAAGAGAAAAGAAGGAGCAGATGTTAAAGTTATCTCAGAAATAATTTAAAGTGGAAATATGTATTTAATGGATAACAAGCATTGGGCATATAAAAGTGGTAATTTGAGAAAAGAAATTGATTATTTTATAGAACCAAAGAGTTATTTATTTATTTCCAGTTTGATGACCGGGGAATTCTAATGGGCCAAGCTGAGCCCATTTTTAGTGGAGGCCCAGGGAGAAAAGCTCCAAAAGTTTTACATAATGGAACAGAAATGACAGTTTTTTTCAGATCATGTGGCAATCTGGATAGAGATTCAAGAAAAGTGAGGATATATAGAAAACAGGTAGAGATAGTAATAGAATAAAGGAAGCAGAGTTGGATGATAATGTAAGGAAATAATTTGTCAATTATGGTTAGATCCTACAAATATGAAAAGGTTTTACAAAGATCGGACAAGCTTGTGGATTACTTTAAAAGAAAAAAATGAAAAAAGATTTTGGAATGGCAGAAGATAAAAAGAATACAAGATAGTTGTAAATATAAAGAGATCACTAATCAGGTTTTTAAAGACATTATAAATAATAAATAAAGATGTTTAGAAAAAGAAAAAATATGAAATGAATCAAGTAAAATTAAAAGGATGTTAGTCAAAGGAAAAAAGGAGGAAGTAGCACCTTATCTAAGTAAAATGGTAAAGGAGAATAATAAAATAATAAGAGAGTTAACAGATGATTATGGAAATATAGATAATACACAAAAATAAATAATTCATGTAATAAGAAACAATATTAGGAAAACATTTGTTAGGTATTAAACTGGAGGGAGACATAAATGAAACTTGAAAAAACTAACTAAAGATGATAATGAAGAAATGAAACAGAAAATTATTATGACTGAAATAAAAGTGTTAAAAACAGTGAATCTAGAAGCTACTACAAGTTTGGATGGCATTGAATATTTGATGTATAGAGATATGCAAGCATGGCAAATGCCTCTTGGAGGTTTTTAATCCGTGGTTAGAGAAAGGAATACAAAATGCATGGGAGTAATAAAGTTCATATGGAAGAAAGGTGATAGAACAGATATAAAGAATTGAAGACCGATAGTGTTAACAATGTTGATTATAAGATATTTATGAAGATAATACAAAATAGAATAGAAAATAATGTAAATAAATTATTGAATGAAACTTTTTTGGAATAAAAGGAAAAGAAGGTCAATAACTTTTAATGATTATAAGAGAAATACTAGAGGATCTTACAATAAGAAAAGCAGAAGCAAAAATTTTAATAGGGGATGTAAGTAAAGCATTTGATAAGTTACAACATGAAGTATTATGACAGCTCTTAGAAGAATATAAGTAAAAACAATAATGTTTTGTTTTCAGTATATAATAAAGTCAAATTAATTGTTAATGGTTGGTTAAGTGAGAAAATAGAACTAAAAAGTGATATAAAACAGGGATATCCAGCAAGCAGTATATTGTTTGCATTAACAGTGAATGCATTTGTGAATGAAGCATGTTTAACATTAAAAGATGATAAACACTGCACAGCAGAAGGAATTAACATTCCGGTGTTTTATTTTGCAGATTTAGTATATTTGTAAAAAAATGAAAAATGGATGAAAACAGTTATTAATACACTTAGTAAGGAATTAAGGGTATTAAGTTTGAGTATGAACCAGGAAACAAGTAAAGGACTAGGTCTTTTATGTATATAAGAAGTCATTCGATTTAATAAAGAAGATATACCAAATTGTATTCCCAAAATTTCTAATGAACAACAAAAATTACTATAGTGGAAAAACATGATAAATAAAATAAGGTACATTTGTATGTTTTGCTGAACATTCAAACTTACATGTAAAAGCACATTTACTTAACTCAGTTAAAATAAGTAAAATGGCTCATTTAGCAAGTGTGTTTTTAATACCAATTGAATTTGAGAAAGAATTTCTGTCTTTATGGTTTGCATTTATATGAGGATCAAGATTAAACCCAATTAAAAGAGGAATTCTTTATGTATCTAAAAGGGAGGAGGATTGGGTTTAATAAATTCAATCTTGCACATAAAATCACTGAATTTGTATGCAGTATTGATTTGGATGAAAGATAAACAAGATACACTGGTAGAAAATATAATGAAAGAAAAATATAAAAATATTTGGGAGAAATTAAAAAATTTAAAAGAAATAAATGAATAATAAATACGGAATTGAGAAAATATCAGGAGAAAATATTGTTATAGAATATTGATATAAATAACATAGAAAAAATAGCAAGAAATTGTATGAAAATATAATGAATAAGTGTTATTATATTTTTCCATGGAAGCATTTTGAACAAAGAAAAATAAAAGCTATAAAAGTGAGAATGAATAGATGTGAAAATATTTTGAATGTTCAGATTTTTATGGAGATTATCTATAGATAATCTTCCGGTAAAGGCAAATGTGCCATATAAAAAGATAGGGGAAAGAGTATGTACACATTGTGGAGAAATGGAAACTACAAACATGTATTTTTAAAATGTGAAAGAATGAGTCAATTATGGAAAAATATATTAAAAGGAATGTATAAAAAGATTAAAAAGTGTAAATATGGATATAATAGAATATGGATATTATAAAAATAGAATACAAAAAGTGATTAAATGGGATGGAAAGTTGTTTTGATAATATTGATTATCTGGAATGAAAGAGTATGAAATTTAATGGAAATGGATATTGTCAGATGTCTTGAAAAATATATGATTTTGGTTATGGAAAAACAGTGGGAGGATTAAAAGAGTAAAAATGTGTAGAGGAAAATATGTAAAACATTTGTAAGTAATTGTACACAAAATATATATATAATGTATATTATGCATTTCAAATAAAGAAGCCCTACTCTGTTCTGAATCAAGTTGCTGGAGGGCTGAGACCAGAAAGGAGTGCAATGAAGGACACTGAGTAGCATAATGTGGACAGCATGCTTGGCAGGTTTGTTGGTGAAGTCAAGGTTACATCAGAGCATGAGCAGGCAAGAAGAAGAAGCAGGCAAACTGTTTATAAATTGCACAGGAAGTGGGTTACCACACATAACATCACTGAAGTTCAAAAAAGGAGGTTTGTAAGACAAAATTAAAATGTTTGAAGAGTTAGAACCTTCAGGTGAAGTTGCAGCTCCCTGGTTGGAAATGGAACTGCAGATTTTAAATGGAGACACTGGTCAGATCAATGACATAGATCCAGACAGTTTACTGGCATTTGATGGTGAGAAGAAGAAACTTAAAAAAGTACTGCAACTGAATTTAAAGGAGAGAAAAAAGGGTCAGTATGATTTATGCTGAAATAACAGCACAAGATATAAGCAAAGAAAAAAAAAAACAAGATGATTGTGAAGTTAGGAGAATTAATCCTTTAGTGAGTATTGCATCTAAGAGGGCAGAAACTATTGACAGATACTTTGTATGAGACAATAGTATATCAGTACTGGGAATTAAGCCTGAACAAGTCAGAGTATTTATACATATCTTTTTGCAAAGTGGCAATTGAGAAATGGAATGTTACAGAAAAAATTGTTATTAATTTTGAACTGAATTCCTTTTGTCTGTCTTGGAATGAATATGTGGTTAGGGGTAAAGAGATAATGTTTAAAAGAAGAATGTATTTACAGTTCCAGACAGCTGATGTTGATGAAAATGAAATTACTTTTTTGAATAACAATATAAAACAGTTTATAAAATTAAAAAAACGATAAGATGATAGAAGGTTATGGAATGGTGGTTGGGAAAATTATGGTTAATTTAGTTATTATAGATGGTACTGTTCTTCTGTGCTTCTGTGTTTCTCACAGACATCTTCTGTTGTTGGGGCCTACCTTCTCTGATAGTGAGAGCAGCAGGGCTGCCTGGACCTTGTCTGGCCCAAGTTAATTGGTAAAGAAAGCAGGGACTAGCAGGATTGACCAGATTTCTGTGTTACTAGAATCTTCCATTTTTTTGTGGTATTTAAACCCCACATTTCAGCTGGTTTGGGCTTGTTTGCACATCATGCACCACAGCTGCACTGTTTTTAACCCATTGTGAGGTATTCCAACTACAAACTTTCACTTAGTAGCATTTGTGTGGGGTTTATATCACATAATCGAACTTGCAAAATATCGAACACCATAAGCTCGAACATGGAAGTTCAAAATGTGATAAAATCAAATGCTCAGAACAGCAAATTTTTTCCCAGGGGAAAAATTAGCTGTTCTGAGAAACACACACACAACACAAGCACACCAAAAATTAAATAATCTACACACATACACTTTACAAAACCCTACTTCTAACCCTCCACTAAACCATACATACAGTACTACCTATCCACTTACCTTAACCCGCTCCCTAACCCTAAGATCCGTAACTATCGCACACTTACCCTAAGGAGCTATACCGAAACAAACTAAATACACACACATACACTTTACAAAAACCTACCTGTAACCCTACACTAAACCATACATACATTACTACCTATCCACTTACCTTAACCTGCTCCCTAACCCTAAGGTCTGCAACTATCGCACCACAGTGGAGGAAATAGCGAAGCCGCAGAACGGCCCACCGAAATCTTGCCCTAGGCAAGATTTCGATGTTCTGCAGTTTCGCTATTTTCTGCTTTCGATATTGTAGCATTCAAAGTTTTGAGACTTTGATGTTACAATATAAACCCCTTGTGTGATCACCTAGTAGAACTCCTCTTAGACCTTCCACCCTTTGTCCCCCTCAGCTCTCTCTGGCTTCTCTCCCACAGATTCTGAGAAATATGGATGGACAATTTCCAATGGTTTCTCCTGTCAGTCTGGTTGATTTGAGCATTCTGAGACAGTGTTACAACTGCCTCATGTACATGGACAACCCTCTACTACTACCATTTTGGAACACAATTTGTGAGAGCTGCAATTACATTAAGAACCTAAAGTCTATGCTCTCTCCCTCACAAGCCAGTATATCTGGCACTGAAAAGGTTGTCAGCACAAATACCACACCTCAAACACCACCTATACCTACACAACATATAGCCACACATGGTTAGGTCCACAACAAAAACATACGCAAACAAAAGAGACCTCTGAAGTAAAAATACATGCAAACTCCACTGCCCACCACACCACACATAGTCCACACACCTGTGTCTCACAGCTACTAAAGCATAAACATAAACCCAACACATTTGTCATAGGAGACTTCATTGTGTGACACACAGAGGTGCCCCTCACCAGGCTGGATAAGGAGAAAGTCACAGTTAGTTGTTTATCAGGTGCCAGAATCCTCCATATCACCCATGCACTCAAGTCTCTCAACAACAGGTACTGTTATGACAATGTCATAGTCCATGTTGACATGAATGACTTCAAACATACCTTCATGGACTATATGAAGACAGAAATGATCAAGCTCACTCAATATGTGTCCCAGGCAGGTATGCTCCTAACTGTAATCAGCATTCTACCATCACCCAGAATGATGCCTCAATACAAACAGAAAATGACTGGCTTTAACAATTGGCTTAGTTTCTGGTGTCATTCCAAGGGGATCCACTACCTGACAGCCTGGTAAGACATGATTGACAAACTACGATGCTTTGCCAGAGATGGCCTGCATCTGTTTCCCATAAGCTTTAGGTTTCTGGCAAAGGCTCTTGCCTCCCCCATAGTGCCTTTATTAGGCAATGTCATGAATGTCAAAACTACCAACATGAAAATTTCATCAAAAAGCAACTTAAGGATCATGTTGCTAAACACTAGGAGTCTAAATATATAACTGCACTCATTGCAAGCATTCTTAACCTTGGAAGATGCTGAGATTTGTGCAGTCACAGAAACCTGGTTCAAACCAGCGGAGAGCATCTCAACCATACCAGGTTACTCATCCTATCATACATTCAGACTTCAAATCATGGACAGCAAATCAAAAGGAGGTGGAGTTGCAATATATATTAAAGACATAGACACCTCCAAGCTGGTCAAACCGAATGCTGCAAAGGAAACATTCCAGGTGCAGTTAACCATTTGAATAGGGGGTCTTGTCAATGATAGCTAGCTAGCTACAGACCTCCAATTTTGACTCAAGATGCCCACTCTGCCTAAATGGACCTCTTCAACTCTATCAAGATTCAACCTTTTGCCCTGATACTGTGTAACTTTTACTATCCAACCATAGATTGCAAGAACTACTCATGCCAAAACACAAATGCCCATAGATTCCTTGATTTCATCAATGCAAACTCCTTGGACCTGCTGGTCAACACCCCCACAAGAGGTGATAATATTGGACTTGGTATTAACCAGCATGAGTAACCACTGAAACATCCCTGCAGTGTTATACTCCCCAGCAAGATCCGACCACAAAGTAGTCACTTTCAAAGTCACTATCTCCCCTGACCCCCCCAAACAAACAAAAAGACTGCTCGAAAGCTGATTACAACCTCTGGAGGGAAGGTATAAACAGCTTCACAGCGCCCTCCACCTCTATAGGAAATGGCACATAAGTCCAAACCTACAACAAAGTACTATACCAGTATTTATATAGCTGCAGGAATCAGGAATACCCAACAGGACAAAATCCTCCTCATCAAGGAAGAGTAAACCTATATGGTGGATATCTGCAATAAATAAACTCTATAATCAAAGGAAAAAAATTGAAGACCAAGAAGGAGCAAGTGCCTAATTGGAAGCAATCTCTGCTTAGACTGAACAAGCAACTCAGAGCACTAGTGAAATCCTTGAAAGCAAACTCAAGTCCAGACTGGCCACATCTACTAAAGACAATCATAAAGCCTTCTTCACATATGTCTGCAGTCTCAAAGGAAGCACTCAGATCTGCTCATTAATGGTGGTCAAGGGCACCACATACACAAATGCCGTAGATATAGCCATCCTGCTGGCAGACAGGTTCAGTGAAAACTTCACCCCTCTATCCACCCATCAGTAAATCAAGACATCCCCAGCACCTGCCCCCTCCACTTATCACTAGGGAGCAAATCATCACTGCCGTCTTAAAGGCAAAAAATGCAGCCTCCATGGGACCCGATAACATCCCAGGCTGCATCCTACATGAACTCAGGCAGGAACTTGCAGCACCATTTGGCACCCTACTCAACCAAAGCCTGATTACCAGCTTCATCCCAGCTGAGTGGAGGACAGCCACTGTCATCCTTTTGCACAAAGGGGGAACTTCCACTGATCCAAGAAATTATAGGCCCATCAGCCTAACTAGCCTCATCTGCAAGTCCATAGAATGGATTATCATGGACCTCATTAACAAGGACATTGACAACCTCCAAACAGTCGATCTCACAAAGTGTGGCTTCATCAAAGAGAGGTCATGCCTGTTTAAATTTGTTTGACTTCTTTGAGACAGTCACCAAAGCCATGGATGAGGGGAAGATGGTGCACACCGCCTACCTTGACCTGACCAAAACCTTTGATACTATTCCTCACTCTGGAATAATAGATAACCTCTCTCAACTAGGCATCAATCTATAAGACCCATTATTGAGTACAATGTTGCTTTCAGCATGTACCTCACAAAGCACATGCAGCAGCCTGAGAAATCACAGAGGTTCCTCACCAGGAGAATCCAGGGCCAAAAACATCTACCCTACATAGATAAAGATTCCTCAGAGGTGACCTCTAGCATACAAAGTGATCTCAGACCTCGTCTTGATGGGAATGCTGCATATCTGCAAGTCAAGCTCTGCTCAAGTAACCCACACACATGACCTCAACCTGGTTTGTGACATCAATAGAACATGGTGGGACAGATTTGTGCCCAGAGACTCCCCCTTCTGTGGAAAATACTCCCTCTCCATGTCAAACTGAGTACCTCATTAATCTTTTTTAAGCACAACCTGAATAACTGGATGGGGAACAGAAAATACACCCCTGGAATTCCACTTGTGTCCCTGCTGGATAGGGGTATTGGGTGCTGACTTGTCAGAACATGGGCTAAAGTCTTGGCTAGACTTGTAAGGGCCTTAGAGCCAATGGCATAGTAACTTCATATGATCCTATGATCCTGAATGAAGTGGAGTTTTGGTGAAGGTGTGTGTTTTGGTACTGTGATAATAAAAAAAACACAAAATAAAATATTGGAAGTAATTGTTTTAAAACTAAGGAGATGTGTTATTTGTGATGTAACAAAAGGGATGGATGTTTGGAGAATGCTATGTTTATATGCATATACGCAAAGTAAAAGAAGAGAGTGTTTATTTAAGGAAATAAGGAAATATTTAGTTATAAGTATGAGTATAATTTTACTTGGAGATTTTTTATTTATTTATTTATTTATTTTACATTTGTTTACCAGGAAAGTCTGACATTCATGTTCATTTTCAGAGGAGGTCCGGGGAGAAATGCTCCAGATGCATGCCTTTGTAACTTGAGGAAAATTAAAGGAAAACTTAATGAAGATGTTTTAAGTTGTAGGAAAATGGTTAAGGATGGAATGTTAAAAACTGGAAAAAGAAGATATACATACAGGAGAGGAAATGTTAAGAATGAGATAAATTATGTTATTTTATCAGAATTACAGGAGAATACTGCTCAAGTTATAAAAGATGATTTTTCAGATCATTGTGTTATAAACTCAACAATATCTAGTCGAGAAAAAATACTGAAGGAAGGGAGAGTGAATACAAAAATTGTATGGGGAAGTTGTGAAAGAAAATGTTTTAGAAAGGAAATGGATGAGTTATGGGAAGCTCATATAATTATCTTAGACTTTTATTAGGATATGCATAATTTGCGAGTTATGGGAAGTCCGTTTAACTATGTTATATTTTTATGGGGTTATGGATAATTTGTGATTGATTTATAAGGAAAAATATAACATTAAATATATGAGGTTAGAATGATGTTGGTATGAAGAAAACAAGAATTTGAGAAAATGCTAAAAGAATAAGAGGAAACAATAAATTAAAGGGAAGAAGAAAGAATGCAAAATAGAAAAAGAATCAATTAAGCTGAATGAGAAAAAAGATAAGGTCTTTAATATTTAGACAAAATACTTATTAAAATGGAGACGTGAAGAGGTGTCACGATTTGTAGGGGAACAAGTTAAAGTTAAATTTAAATTTGATGAAGGATGAATAACATGTATTAAGAATCAAAGAAAGCAACTGATTCATGATAGACTATGTTAAGAATTTATTTAAAAAAGAAGATATCGAGGAAGAAATATTATGGAAAATTAAGGAAATTGATAGTTTAAAGGAAAATAGAAAGGATGATAATAATAATGGAAGAATATAATAGTATATTAGAGGAAATCCTGTACATGATGGTTTAGGATATGAATAATATAAGGAAATGGAAGGAGGAAAGAAGATAATAGTATGTATTGTGAATGGATGGATTGAAAGAGGAATAAACAGAAACATATGTGAAGGGAATGCAAAGTATGTATACAAGAAGTGAGAAAAGGTGGATAAGAGAAATTGGAGACTGTTAACTCCGAATAATACTGACAGAAGATTTTTTATGAGAATAATGCAAAAAATGTTAATGAAACTATGTATCAGGTGATCAGAGGCATATATGGGTTAGTGGGAAGAGAAAGTAAGAAATGTTAGTGTTTGGCAAAGTGGCAGATACAAAAAGGAATAGGACATGCTAAAATAGCAGTGTGTGATGTAGAAAGAGAGTTTACGATATGATTAATCATAAACATATTTTGGAAATTTTGTGGTGCTATGGTTTTGTATTAAGTTTAAAGGTTTAATAGAATCTGCATTTGTAAAGTCATTTGTGAAAATAAATGTAAACCTTTTTGTGAGGAAATTAACATTAGTAGCGGATTAAAGTAGGGATAGCCACTTAATAGTTATATTTGCTTTAGTTATAAATGCACTAACAGAAATGTCAAAAATAAGAGTTGAGGAAGGAAAATTAGTTTAGAGTCAGGAATAAATCTTCTTATATACATGTCCTATGCAGATGATTTAGTAATTACTGCAAATGGGAAAGGATGGATTAAAGACAGTATAGCAGAGGTAGGGAATGCATGAGTAAAGCAGGTTTAAAAAGAAATAAAGAAAAATGTAAAGGATATGGAAAAAAGTGAAAATTGTGGGTATTGAGTTTTCTATGGCAGAAATTAAGTTGCTATGAGTTAAGTATGGAGAATATAAGTTAAGCATCAGTGGGAAGAATTTGTTTCTCAAATTGTAAAACAGTTGTTATGTCAAAGAATTTTAAGTTGTCTTATTTTAAGAAGGTACATTTAATACATTCATAAATATTTGGTAAATTGGGGCACAAGGGTTTTTTATTACAAGGAGAGATGGAAAAAGAATGGTTACAAATTATTTTCTGTTTTTTTTATGTGGCTAAATCCGTTAAAAGAGTGAAATTTGGGAGGCTGTATTTTTTAATTTTTTTATTTTTATTTATTTATTTTTTTTGCATGATTACAAATATATTAGAATTTTTTTGTAAAATAAAATGAAAAAAGGAAAATGATGTAGAGAACATACTATGTAGTAAATATAAATAAGTCTTTGAATGTTAAAACAGGAAGAAATGGGAGGGTTATTTTGACATTATGAAATGATTAAAAATGGAATCTAAAGTGAAAAGAAAACTAAAAAGAGTAGAAAGAATTGATATGAAATCATAATGGAAATATTTTATTTGAGGCCTTGTCAAAAAAGTTAGAATTGTGATAAAATGCAGGTTAGAAAGTTATAAAGATGTTTTGAAAACTGAAGATATTTTGTGGAGATTGATGGTTAAAAAACTGCCAGTGAAAACAATTGTGAATTATAAAAAAAAAAACTGAAAGACGGGCTATGTACTAAATGTAATCTATTGAGCATTTTGAAAGATTGTTGTAGAATTAAAGAGGTATGTAATGTATGTAAAAATGAGATACATAAGGAAGTATGTACAAATATAAATATGGAAAAAATAAATGTATGGATATTATGAAGGGGAAAGTAAAATAGAAATAATGGATAAAATAATAATTGGTATAATATGGATTACTTGGAATATGTGATACAAAAAAATGTTATATAATCATATGTAGTATAGTTGTAACCTGATACAAAAATAAAAAGATGGATGTGAGAAAAGGGTTCGGAATAAGATGAATATTTTATTTTGAGAAATATAAAACCTTTTATTTATTTTGAAGATGTGAATTTTGAATTATTTCTGTTTATGCTGTATCTATGAAGAATGATTCTAAGCAGTTATAAGGATATTTGCATAAAATAAAGCCCATACTCTTTTCAATAGATGCCATGGGATCTTTTTCATTAACTTGAGCTACCACCAACTCAAGCAGATAAGCCTGAGATCTCATCCTAAGGAATGTGTCCAGAAATCTTGAACAAAACAAGTTGATAGGTATGAATGAAAATATTACATTAATAGAAGGACTTAAAATTTTCCTATTTACTCAACTCTTCAAATTCTAAGGGAACCAGTAATCCCTAACTTATTTCAAAATTAGAAATCTCACAAATTGTGGATCATCACACCATAGTCAAAACATAACATGGGACTTGTATGTTTCAATAAAAATAATTATAAAATTAGTTATGAATTACTGCCACCATCTGCAAACAGTGACCACAATAGAACAAAGATGTATTTAAACCTTAATTCAGGTGGTTAAAAATAAACAAAAGAGAAATGGAAAACATTAATCTTTTGAAGATTATATTTACTTAAATGGGATTCTTAGATACAGAGCTTGGAAATCAACAGCTATAATTGATGGAATATGTTTCGTAAAATGTTCAAACAAGGACTAATTAAGAAGATTACTGTGTTATCTAACTTAAAAAGTAACTGGCAAATTGAATAACAGGAGATTGTACAAGACAAAAAATAAAAAAATAAGAAAAATTAGATGCATAATACGTGGATTATTTCTAAACAGCCTTATTGTAGGATCAAGGGGTTCAGGGTGGGTGTAATGGTTAAGATGTTTCCCTCACAGGTACAAGATATAGAGTTTGTGTCTCATCTTTAGAAGGAAAATGGCTAGTCTTAAAATGGCTCACAAGGGCAGCTAGCCTAGCAATTATCTATGAATCCATGAGCTATAAATGCTATCTGAATTTGTTTAAATGGGTTACATCACCTATAAAAAACTGATATAAAACTTTAGCATTTAACCTACCAAATAAAAGTATAAAAAAGGTCTGTCTTGAAGCATATAGCTGAGAGTAATATAGGTGAATGTCATATTATATTTCCATAACGGTAATATGATGTACTATAGAAATAAAATTATCTGAGGTGCATTTTATACATATTTATGTCAATGATAAATTGCAAAACAGTATTCTGCTGAAGAGCAGAAATGAAGAGAGGTCACATTTGGATTGTGAAATGTATCCAAGTTTAAGACAGATGTTACGTGACTGGCCCAGTTAGCAGTTAGGCATTTTTGTAACCAGTTTTATAAATTTTTGGTGTTTGGATGCACTCTTAATTCCAGAAGGAAAGAGCTCCACGTTTGATAATGCAGACAGAGTACAGAGACTTGTAGTGATTATTAGCTATAAATCTGGTGGCTTGGCATAAGACCCTTAGATATTTTGTGGTGCAACCATTAAAGTTATTTAAAAATAGTTTTGATATTGGAAGAAAAGAAACCATTAGACATCTATGTAAGAATGGAGACAATATCCAGAATGTAAAGAATGAAAAACCCACTGAGAAGTTAATAGAAATATTAATTTTATCTAGACTGACTGAATTTCAAAGTGCAGATGAATGGTTGCATAAGTATTCATCAATGTGTCATTCCAAAGTAAGATCCATGATAACCTGTAACCTAACTTACTATAATAACACTATGTAGGTAATTAAAAATGGTCTATAGGTGCATGCAAATTATAAAGATATTTTGAGCACCTTTGATATGATAGAGCATAATTAATTAGTAAGGAAATTGATAGAACTGAATCTATATAAACGGGGACCAATGAAAGATTGACAGAGAATAGTATGTAGACTGGAAGGAAAGACGGGGTTCAGAAAATTATATTTATTGTGGTATCCCTCAAGGATTCATACTCAGACCATAGTCAGATCTCAGAAGAGATCAACGTGATCTTTCAAACCTATCTTAAACAAAAGTATAGATAAGAATAACTAGGAAACTGATTATATAACAGAACATGAACTGTTGAAAGGAAAAACAGTAGACAGGTGATATAACAAAACATAGGGAAATGGGTATGTGGTGTAGTACTGTTTTCAGCACAGACTATAAAGACATAAAATGGATTTTAATTAAAAATTGGTTGATATTAGGGGATGACACCTTTGTTAGAAAAATGGTGGGATCTGCACCGATTGTGGTCTATAAAAGAGGACAAAATTTTAAATAATTTCTTGAAAATATTGGGATGAGCAATGAAAAGAAGAAAAAACTTCAGCAGGTACAAAAAAGTTTCATCAGGGGGATCTGTAATGTGATTAGGAACAACTGGAAGATTCTGATGTCAGATGAGGAGATGAAAGGGATTGTAGCGGAAGTACCTTGTTTAACCTTTAGAAACAATTGCAATCTTAAGCAGTTTTTATGTGATAAAAATGGGAACTGTCACTCTGTAGTTTCAAAAAGAAAAGGCACCCACCCATGTCGCAGATGTACTTGTAAATTTATTTACAAAGGAAATGTATTTTTACATACACAACAGAAAAAATAATATTACTTTGATGGGCATGCAGATTGTATCAGTCTATATGGCTACATGTGGTCTCTGTGACTCCTTTTATGCAGGTAAAACCATGAGACAACTAAAGGAGAGGGCGTCCAAACATTTGAGTGACATTAGGCAGCAGGACGTAAAAAAAAACTTTTTTAAAACATATTAAAGAGAATGAAGGACATTCTTTGCGTTTTAGGGTAATACAGAGCATAGGTAACAAGAGAGAGGGAAATGTTAATAACCTAGTAGAGAAAGCAGAGATGTGCTGGATAAGTAGGCTGCAGGCATATAAATCTCCAGGTCTTAATGCCTACTTACTAGTTAAACCTGCACTGAAAGGGAGAAGGCTTAGGAAGCTCGTCTAAAATCTTGATAGAGAGGCTGTGTCAGTAAATTAACTCTTGATTGGATATGCCTTAGTACTTAAATGTTTTTTTAACCGACTTGTTTTATATGGATCTGATGAAGGATCTGATGATCCAAAAGTGCTTATCCCAATAAAGAAAATCTTCTATTTTACTGGTGTCGTACATTCTGTTACCCTGGTCGTGGTGACTGTAGTAATTATTTTGCTGATTTTATATATATATATATATATATATATATATATATATATATATATATATGAAAAATGTCCAACTCACAAAGTGATACCAACTAAAATAATAAGCAGACTCCTTTGTGGAAATGGCTTCTATGCCACGGAGACTCAGAACCTGAAAATATTCATCAGATCAAGGAAAATGACACCATTGTTAGCGCTTCTGTCCCATTTATTTACAAATTGGAACTTCTTCAGAATGAAGTTAATTTCCTCTACCAATTTTTTAAATACTCATCCAAGTAAACTTCCAATAACAACTGAATTCATAAATCATATGATGCCACACCTCCAAAGTGTCTGCCACCAAATGACGTAACCCCTTAGTTACACCCTTCAGATTTCATTCATAAAAATAATAAAAGTCACCATCAAAACAATGTACAAAGTAAGAATATTTTCATATAAGGTATGAAAATATAAAATATAAAGCATAAAACATAGCACTAAAGGGTATTTGATGAATAACCACAATATATATCTAACAATGGTGTCATTTTCCTAGGTGAAATGAATATTTTTAGGTTCTGAGTCTCCATGGCATAGAAGCCATTTCCACCAAGGAATATATATTTATTTATAATGTATAATATATATTATGTTATATTTATTTATAATATATATATATATATATATATATATATATATATATATATATACACATACATATATACATATAGATAGATATATAGATACATGGTTTAAACATATTTGCTCGAAAGTTAATCTTTTTGAATGAAAAAAAAGGCTGGTACATGTGATCAGAAATCAGCTGATCAGACATACATACTGGTCTTTTAAATGTGTACGTGATATTGAACAGTGGGAATTAGGAAATTTTTCCTTACCCATTGCAGTGCAGTCACAGAACTGGTATATATAACTTTGCAGGATTATGGGGTACAGAAGAGATTCATCCCCTTCTGAAAAAAATGTTTAAGAATTTTTTTTTTCTATTTTCCAATCAGCTGGCAATCAGCCAGTTTTGGTTGATCACTTGCCATGCAATTTTTTTTAATATATGGACGTGTGTGTGTGTGTGTGTGTGTGTGTGTGTGTGTGTGTGTGTGTATGTATATATATATATATATATATATATATATATATATATATATATATATATATATGTATGTATATAATTTCACTTCAGAATGCCGAGTTACTGAAAACTCGAATTTCATATGGTTGAAACCATATGCTCGAGTTTTCAGAAACTCGAAATTCTGACATGAAATTAAAAAAAAAAGTCGAGCACAACGTTTCTGCAGGGTGGCAAGCCACCCTGCATCCCCCACACCCCCCCTATTTAAATATACTAACTCTGAGATCACACTACAGTGGAGGAAAGGGAAATCTCCCATTCCGCACCGTATGCAAAAGTGCAGAATGGGAGATCTCCCGTTTCCTCGCTATAGTGTGATCACAGAGATGGCACGTTTAAGTAAGGAGGGTGCAGGGGGGCTTGCCCCCCTGCAGAAACGATGTGTTTGTTTTTTTTCTTTTTTTATTCCACTTCCTAATTTTGAGTTACAGAAAACTCGATCATATGAAGTTCGGGTTTTCAGTACTTAAATATTATGAAGTGGAACCATATATATACATATATATATATATATATATATATATATATATATATATATATTTATATATGGGTTCACTTTATAATCTCGAAATTCTGAAATTCCGAATTTCAGAATATCAAGATCATAAAGCCGAAACACCACAATCCCGAATGCCCATAACGCGAAATTCAAAATCCCGACACTTACATACACATTCACACATACACTCAACTGCCCCCCACACACAAACAAAACTAACCTACCTAGAATTAAGCAGGGGGGCTTTGCCCCCTGCACCCCCCACACACACCCCTACTTATATATTCTAACCGCGAGACCGCACAATCACACACACAAAGGCAACTCACACCCACACATTTCACAGCCCCTTGCAGATACACATCACAACCAAAACACACACTAACATACACTACAGCACATAACCTGCACACTCACAAACTTACCTGCACTTACATCCATTTATACACCGTAACACCAGATGCTCCGAACTTCGGGATTTCGAATTTCACGCTTCTGGTGTTTTGTGATTCCAAGCATTTGGGATTAGAATCTCAGTAAACTGAAATTCTGTATTTCAGTTTTTTGAGATTCTAAAGGGAACCTATATATATATATATATATATATATATATATATATATATATATATATATATATATATATATATGTGTGTCTGTGTGTGTGTGTGTGTGTGTGTGTGTGTGTGTGTGTGTGTGTGTGTGTGTGTGTGTGCATGTGCATGTGTGTGTTTTGTGAGGTATCTGTGAGGGTTGTCCACCTTTAAAACACTTGGTTTTCGGAATTTTGCAGATTACCTTGAGTACTTACAGCTTCAGTATCCTATCCTTCCTTGCTTTGCTTAGATTTCAGAATTAATTTGTCTTGTTAGTGTTAATGTGTTGCTAAGGCACCGTATTACTTTATAAACGTGCCTGTGTGTGCATGCATTTCTGGCATATATGTGTGTGTGTGTGTGTGTGTGTGTGTGTGTGTGTGTGTGTGTATATATATATATATATATATATATATATATATATATATATATATATATATATGGATATGTATAAAATCACACAAAATATCACACACACACACACACACACACACTGCATAAATATCAGTTTAACCAGTATATTTTTGTAGTTATGTGGAAGCCCATGTTCATGTGGAAAATGTGCAAATTCCACCTAGATAGTAAAAGAGATAGCTTGAACCCTGAATACTAGAGATGCAAAATTAGAATTTATAACAAGTTAGCCAGGATACTGAATGTAGAAGCTATTATATTTAAATCATTTATTTCACTTTTACATATCCTGTTTTATTTTGCCATGCTCTAGATTTTATGTAGCATTTTATTATCACAGTAATGGATGCATTATTTTTGTTGGTTGCTTTTACTTACTTACTTATTCATGTTCTCTTCAATTCTGCATTTCAGTACAGCAACTTATCTGAAAATACAAAGTAGTTATTAAGTGATATTTTAAATGTAATTTTATGTGGATTCTAAAGGTAATGTGATGGTAGCCAGCAAGCATCTCCAGTGATGGCTGTCTAAATATTTAACTCTTTAGCAGAACTGCAGTGTGACTAGATTAAACATGATAAAAGTGAATGCTGACTTGTTAAAAAATGCTGTAATGCCAACTGCTGTCAGCGTGAAGTTTAGGTATCCTACAGTTCTCTTCAGTGAATCACCCATATGAGAATAGCTGCTTAAGGGAAAAAGAAATTTCACATATAGTGACATTTTTGAAATCTACTTGACAGATTTAGCAGACAGCCATGAACAGAATAAAAGCTTTAAAACCTCTTTTATCTGGAGTTGATAAAATAGTATTAAAGTGGAAGTTTCAGAAGCCTTAAAATTTTATAGTTCTGACAAATCATTTCAGTGGATGCAAATGGTACTCTGAACAGACTTAAAAAACAAGACATGCAAACAGAAGCAAATAGAGAACGTCATTCTTCATATAGGCATTAATTCTGATGGGCGTCTTGAAAAACAATTTCAGCATCTTTAATGGGACAATCGAATTGCGTAACTATGGGTGCATAAGTAACTTATCTACAACACAAAAATGATCCACGCTGCTATTGTTGGAAAGCAACTCCAGCAGAACTGCTCGTAGTTTTTCTGATCAACAACTGCTAAAGTTTAGAATCCATTTCCTGCCTTAAGTGAGTTGATCAGCAGCTCCCCTGCCAGACATTCAGCCTATTTTTCCCATCAACAGAATAAGGGTTAAATGGGAGGGGCATACTTTAGGCAACCATAGGAGTGATTAAGGTTTTTGCTCTTATGTGCTTGTTCTCACCCATCAACAACAACAACAACCCATAGAGTAGGGAGTACAATGTGCATCACTGATATTCTTCCCCACACCCTATGATAGGTTTAGGTAAGCAGTATGCCCTGCCCACTTACATGAGGCTCTGTGTGGTGGTTTACCTGGTTTCTACTATGGAAATTCAGCCAAGCATATGTGCTGCTGGGAATACACACTCCTTCCCCTACCCATCGGATGGGCAGTCATCTCCTCAGCTTGCACAAACAAACATCTAAGTCGCTAGTCAAACTGTAGTCACCTGGGCCATAGTAAGAGTTCTGTCCTTGTTTGGTGCAGTCAGCTTATAAGACTTGTTTGATGTATCTGGCTATTCTAGTGGTGGAGATGGGTTAAACTCCTGAAGCATGTCAAAGTCATAATGAAATAAAAGAGGTATTAGCAAATGAGCACAGACTTGTACCCAATGTAAACACATCCCTGTTAGTGTCAGTTTGTCTTAAATGAGTACAATTAGCAATCTTCAGTAGATCCAGATGCAGCTATCCAGCAAAACATTCCAATTTCTCTATCTCCAGGTCACAGTAAAGAAGGGATCCCTCAAGATATTTTATCCTCTATGACAGAAATTACTCAAAAGAAAGGCTGGTTGGCCACTTAAGTGGAAGCAACCAATGCCACTTTTATGTTGTAACAGCAGAACACAATAAGTTTCCAAGACAGAGCTAGAAAGCCCTAAGTGGAAGCTAACTACAGGCTTAACATAAGTACTTTTGTTTTTTTCTAGCTGTAGACCATATTGAGCACTACAGGGAGTCTAAAACAGCAGGGGACTATGGGCTGATATACCCCCAGAATAAGATGACAAATCTGGAAAAAGAGGTTGGAATTCTTACAATTAAAATGGTTGGTTATTACAGCAGCCGATAGGTCCTTGGGCCTAAATGAAAATATTTCCATAGGTAGTACCCTTAAATTGAGGCAGCTAAGTTGCAAAAAGGCTTTATTTGCTGTGAGGATATTTATGGGAGTTTAAATATTGAGTAGTTTTAGAAAATTTTAATATGTTCCGTTTATTATAATGTAAGTCCAATTAGTATTTTGTGAAAGGTAATAATAGGTAAATGTGCCTTTAATTATTAATTAATTAGATGTCACATGTTTGAGTTTTGTACTTAAATAATGTATATAATTGAATTTGAATGTTCTGATAAAGTCCTTCCATTTTTGTGGATGAAGGAGCTTAACATTTTTACTGTTTAATAAAAGTATCCTTTTGCCATAATGTCATCTCTGGCAAGAGTTGCATCTCCATCCAATTTTCAGATTGATAGCCAAGCTGACATTTTTCATTTGGTTGGGAATCTGACACTTGGTGTAGCAGTTATCATTGCAGGTTTTGAATCTTTTGCCAAGAATCCATTACTTTGAAAAGCAGGTTAGTGGTGATGATGTATCAGATGGATTAGGCTGATGTGCAATGGGTTCTTTAATGACTCCTGCTCAGAGACCACCACCCCTGCCTTTGGAATACTCCTCCCTTGGAAAAGGAACATGTGATGCAATTTCATCTGTGGCAGCAATGGGGGGTTTACAATAAGGATGGTGGTCCAAGTCATTTACATGACTGGTTTAATAGCAAGAAAAACTAGGACACGTAGTTTCTTTTGAGGGTAAATTGGGACAATTTGAACACAAGCTTTCCAAGTTTTGCAATCTGGAACTGAAGAATGCTTATTTTAGGGATTGTATAAAAGCTGAGCGTTTGCCTAAGGGACTATGGTTTTGGAAATGTATTTCTGCACTTGATGTAGGTACTGTGTTACATAAACAATTTGTTGCCCTATTTGATAAGCAGTGTGTGAACTGATGGAATCTTCGATGAACTTTAACTCTTGAGAGATGGATAGACTGAAGAATGAAATTGAACAGTTTAATAATTCCTTACAGGAGGATTTACTATTTGATATGTATTTCAATAAATATAAGATTTTTTGTAATGTGGACAGCAATTAAAAATTAAATTAAAAATAAGGGAAAAAATGTTGTGGGACAACAAAGATTTTGATGTTAGAAAGTCTTATTTCTTACATAAGGCCTATGAGAGGAAGGGCAATGACAAGGACTTTAAGGTGACAGTAAACTTCGGCCACATTGGAGAACAGACATGCAATGGTGAAGTTGAGGATGTCCCTTTAGAAATACCCCCATATGAAAATCAGAAAGATTAATGAACTTGGGTAGTCCATCATTAGAGAATTTGAATGCCTGGACCCAGGTCCAACCACAGATGAGATTGAACCTGAGGAGAGGAAAGGGGGGAGTAGATTTCAGATGAAAAGGAGATGAATTTTCCAATCATTATTTGTAACCACAAGAATGATTTAAGATTTATAACTACAGTAATCAGAAGTTTGATGAATGACATGTTGACTTATTTGAAATGGGTCTTAAGTTTCTCCCATGCAGAAGGGCCAAGGTACCCAAAACCTCGACTGATCTAAATTTATTTACAAGGAAGCTGAATGTGACTATTCATTTTAAGGACCAGTAGAAAAGAACAAAGTTTTTAAAAGATGCCACAAAGATTAGCGCTTTCGTCTTGTAGCAAGACTTCATCAGATAACACAAAATGTACATCACATTGCTTTTAAAACCCTTTCAATAAATCACAATTAAGATTGAAAGGCACATGAATCTATTACACAAAAAGCAATGTGATGTACATTTTGTGTTATCTGATGAAGTCTTGCTACAAGACGAAAGCTCTAATCTTTGAGGTATTAAATAGATTTGTCTCCATTGGTGGCCTGGATCTCTATTTTACTGTGTTTACCAAGTTTCTACTTTTTAACTGTGTGCCTAAAGTTTTTAAAAGAACTAGCTGGTTCAACCCCACTACTTAACCCAACTATACAGTTGTATGAAAAAATATGTGAATATGATGTTAAGGAGATGCTTCGTAATAGAGTGTTAAGAGCAGGTTTCCATATGAGTTCAGAAGAAAGGAAACTATTGACTTAGATTTCTAATAACAGGAAACTATTGACTTAGATTTTTAATAACGGATGAATTAGGGTCATGAAACCGAATAATGGTGATAGCTTAGTAGTTTGGAACTCATTAGATTACACCAATAAAATGGATAGTATTTTGGGAGAAGAAACATATGAAGAGATTTTGATTAATGAAGTTAATGTTGCTTACAGCAAGGTTTTTATGACATGGTAATGAAGGGGCAGATAGAGCTCAATCTGTACATGACACTTAGGAATGACAACAGTGTTATTCTAGAGATCTTTGCAATTCCCAAGATCCATAAAAATGTGAACGATCCCCCACAACATCCTACAGTGGAATCCTATTAATTCTAAAACCTATGCTCTAGCCAGATATACTGACTATAAATTGAAGAATTTATTTCAAAATAGTTCATATATTTTAAAAGATTCTTGGGATTTTCTTATGAACATAAATTCAATATTGTTTGATAATAAACTCATTTTTGTAACTACTGATGTCAAGGATCTTTATTCTGTTATACCTCAAGATTTGGAGGTAGAGTGGTTTAGATAGTTTTTTAATGGAATCTTCAGAACTAACTGACTAAGAAATTAACAATATAACTACCTTTACGGAGTTGGTGTTGGGTAACAATTACATTTTTTTGAGGGCTCATATAATCACCAATAGACATGGGTTGCTATGGGAGCCAACCATTTTTGTGAATACAGTTATGGCACACTAGGAAAATAACTTAGTTTTCAAATTCCCCTTTAAGCAATTATTGGAAATTATATGTCCACTTTTTGGATGATATTTGTATTTTTGTTGGAATTTCAATAGAGATTGGAACAGTTTTTGGAGTATGTTAGTAGCACTACAGACCTCTTTGAATTTATCCATATTAATTCAGATAGAAGTATTAGTTTTTTGGATGCCTGGCTAACTAAGGATTGGGTAAAGTGGACTTTTAATTCTAATATATTTAGAAAGACCACATATTCCAACACTTTGTTACATTTTTATAGCTGGCACCCTTTTAACCAGAAAAAGGAAATAATTAAAGGGCAGATGGTCCAATTGACTAGAATGCTGTCTGAAGAGGATACCTTACTAGTGGAGAGTAGGAGATTGAGTGGGATGTTCTTGACTAGGGGATACCAAAAGTGATTGGTAAATAAGGTATTAATGGAGATAACTATCAAAAGGAATGAGAGGGTCTATATTCCCCTACTGGGTATAGGCCAGGAAACAGTCATAATAAGGTTCATAAAAATAATGATTATAAAAGGCTTATGACTATAATCTGGATACCAGAGGAATTAAGAGTATTTTAAGTCATGTTTGGAATTTATTCCAAGTGAAGGATACATTTTGTAAGATCTTGGGAGATGAACCTAGAATTGCATTGAGAAGAGATTTAAGTTTTAAAAACATGTTGGAAAATCAAGTGCCTGTTATAGGATATAAAAAGAATAACAGGAAGGGTACTTATAAATGTGATAGATGCAATCAGGAAAGACATATATTGGATGGAGATACAGTCTATATATCCAACACTAGTTGGGTAAATAAGAGAGGTTGCTACAACTGTAGTTGTAAAAGGGTTGCTTATGTGGGGCTATGCCAAGTACACCCTGTTTTTTAAACAAGTAAACAAAGAGGTGTATAATCACATACATGACATTAAAAAGTCAGCCTTTATAATGCCCTAGCCAGACATGTTGTGGAGTTTTCTGAACAACAGTTTATTTATTTTTTTTTGTGTTAGATTCAATTAGTGTTGATCCAAGAGTGGGACCACGGAAGCAGGGGTTGGAATTTTTACAATTAAAATGGCAACTTATTACAACAGCAGACAGGTCCTTGTGCCTAAATGAAAGAGTGCCCATAAGTAGTGCCCTTAAACTGAGAAATCTCTGGTTGTAAAAAGGTTTTATTTGCTGTGAAGACATTTATGACAGTTTAAATATCGAGTAGTTTTAGAACATTTTAACATGTTCAATTTATTATAAAAATATCAATTAATTTTTAGTGAAAGACAATAACAGTTAAATGTACCTTTAAGTATTAGTTAATGAGAAGCCATGTGGTTGGGTTTTGTACTTTGATAATATAAACAACTGGATTTCAATGTTCTGATGAAGTCCTTTCATTTTATGGATGGAAGTGCTTAATGTTTTTCCTGTTTTGTAAAAGTGGCTAGTGGTATTCTGTCATGTGCTAATGGTTAAGATAACCAATCTGACAGAAGGAGGAGGGACAAGAAGATGGCTTTTATTTCTTCATTATATAAAGTAGTGTCCATGGACCTTTTAAGCAACAACCCAGGCCAAACAGGCACACATTCTCATTTTCTGTGTAATACATGATTAATAGCAAAAACATGGCATATCTGTAAAAAATAAATGAAAGCAAAAGCAGTCAACAGTCCGCATAAACACTAAACCAGATAACAATGCTTTGCCAGAGATGGCCTGCATCTGTCTCCCTTGGGCTTCAGGCTCCTGGCAAAGGCTCTTGCCAGTCCCATATTGCCTTTTTTAGACAATGTCATGAGGTCAAAACTACCAATGTGAAAATTTCATGAAAAAGTAAATTAAAGGTCATGCTACTAAACACTAGGCATCTAAATATGAAACTGCACTCAGTGCAAGCATTCTTAACCCTGGAAGATGCTGACATTTGTGCAATCACAGAAACCTGGTTCAAAGTTGTGGAGAACACCCCAGCCATACCAGGTTACTCATCCTATCATACATTGAGACCCCAAACCATGGGCAGTAAAGAAAAAGGAGGTGGAGTTGCAATATATACAAAAGACATACACATCTCCAGGCTGGTCAAACAGTGAGACACACAGGAAAAACTCCAGGTGAGTTAACAACTGACAAGACCCCTATTCAAATTATATAAGCCTCCAACTTTGACTCAAGATCCCCACTCCACCTATCTGGACCTCTTCATATCTATCAAGATTCAACTGTTTACCCTGATTCCGGGTGAATTTAACTATCCAACCATAGACTGGAAGAAATACTCATGCTAAAACACAAATACCCAGAGATTCCTTGATTTTGTCAATGCAAATGCCTTGGACCAGTTGGTTGATACCCCCACAAGAGGTGAAAATATCTTGGACTTGGTAATAATCAACATGTGTAACCAGTGCAGCATCCCTACAGTGTTATCTTTCCTGGTAAGTTCCAACCACAAAGCGGTTACTTTTGATGTCACCATCTTCCCCGACCTCCCCCCCCCCCCCAGCTAGGGTCGAGCAAAAAAACATTTCCAAAGGAGATTACAATCTCCTGAGGGAAGGTATAAACAGCTTCACAGTCTCCTCTCCCTCCATAGGAACTGGCACATATGTCCAAACCTACACCAAAGTACTATATGAGCATTTATATAGCTGCATGGAATCAGAAATACCCAACAGGACAAAATCCTCCTCCTCAAGGAAGAGTAAACCTGTCTGGTGGACATCTGCAATAAATTAACTCTATAATAAAAAGAAAAACATTGCTGTCCATGACAAAGAAGGAGCAGGTGCGTAACTGGAAGCAATCTCTACTTAGCCTGAACAAGCAAATAAGAGCACTAGTGAAATCCTCCAAAGCAAACTTCGAGTCCAAACTGTCCACATCTACTAAAGACAATCATAAGGCCTTCTTCACGTATGTCCAGAACCACAAAGGAAGCAACCAGATCTGGTCAGAACTGGTGGTCAAGGACACCACATACACAAATGCTGTAGATAAAGCCAATCAGCTCAGACATGTTCATTGAAAACATTCACCCCTCTGTCCCCCCATCAGTAAAACAGGACATCCCCAGTACCTGCCCCCTCCCCTCATCTCTAAGGAGCAAGTCATCATTACCCTCTCAAAGGCAAAGAAATACAGCCTCCATGGGAACAGATAACATCCCAAGCTGCATCCTACATGAACTCAGGCAGGAACTTGCAGCACCATTAGGCACCCAATTAAACCAAAGCCTGAGTACCAGCTTCATCCCAGCTGAGTGGAGGACAGCCACAGTCATTCCTTTGCACAAAGGTGGAACATCTGCTGATCCAAGAAATTATAGACCCATCAGCCTAACTATCCTGATCTGCAAGGCCATGTAGCGGATTATCATGGACCTCATTAACAATGACATTGGCAACATTCAGACACTTGATCCCACACAGTTTGGTTTCATCAAGGAGAGGTCATTCCTGTTAAATTTGGTCAACTTCTTTGAGACTGTCACCAAGGCCATGGACGAGGGGAAGATGGTGCACACCACCTTCCTTGACCTGGCCAAAGGCTTCACTACTGTTCCCCACTCAGGTATAATAGATAAACTCTCTCAACTAGGCATCAATCCTTATGTTACCAGATGGGTAGCAAACTGGCTCACTGATAGAACCCACCTTGTAAAAATAGGGGAATCCACCTCAAGCAGTAGATCCATAACAAGTAGTGTACCCCAGAGATCAGTCTTGGGGCCTCTGCTGTTTGGGATATACTTTTCTGAGGTGCAGGCCAAAACCAGTGGGAAACAGCTGACCAAGTTTGCAGATGACTGCAAGCTAGGTGCCATCATCAATTCTGCTAGTGATGTGGACATCCTCCAAGAAGGTCTCACCCAAACAAATGACTAGCACCAGAAACATGGCCTCAAACTGATTGCCAAAAATGTATCATCCTCCCCTTTGGGGAAAGTGGCATCCGCACAAACTATCACACTGATAATAAGGTCCTAAGCATGCAATCAGTCGTGAGGGACTTGGGCACCCAGCTTGATAGCAACCTGACATTTGACCACCATATTGCCTCCATTGCATGGAAAGCTTTCTACATGGCCCACCTCATTAGTAAGGGTATTTCATCCAGAGACAAGGAGGTCATAACATTCCTATATTCTTCCCTTACAAGACCCATTATTGAGTACAGTTTCCCTTTTGACATGTACCTCACAAAGCACATGCAGCAGCTGAAGAGACCACAGAGGTTTCTCACCAGGAGAATCCAGGGTCTCAAACATCTACCCTATACAGATAGGCTAAAGGCCCTGTCCCACTACTCGGTCTCCTACAGTCACCTCAGAGGTGACCTCTGTCTGACACACAAAGCAATCTCAGACCCCTCCCTGATGGGACTGCTGCATATCTGCAAGTCAAGCTACACTCGAGTAACCCACACACATGACCTCAACCTGGTCTGTGACATCAATAGGATTGTTGGTGGGACAAATTTGTGTCCCAGAGACTCCCCCTTTTGTGAAACAGACTCCATGTCCAAGTCAAGCAGAGTACCTCATTAACCCTTTTAAGCGCAACCTGAATAACTGGAAGGGGAACAGAAAATACACCCCTGGGATTCCACCTGTGTCCCTGTTGGACAGTGGCATAGGATGCTGACTTGTTGGAACATGGGCTAAATTATTGACTAAGCTTGTAAGGGCCTCAGGGCCAATAGCCTACTAACTTCCTATGATACTATGAAAAAAACAAAGGTAAGAAATGTAACAAAACAAGATTAATGGGCATTCCTTTTGTCATTAAACATGGCAGAATAGTACCACAAGTAAAGCCAAACCTATATTCAATGAGGAAGAGATTAGCAGGCAGAGGACAAGCAGTTTAGTAACAAGTATATGAGCGTAAGGTGAACACACCATTAAAGGCAAGAATGTCTGATGATGTAAGGCACTGGGTGGATTTGCCAAAAAATAATAGACTATACAAGATAAAGACCGAATATCAACAGACAAAAAATTGGAAGCAAACATTTTCAAAGGCAGTCAAAGGAAAAGGGTCAAGATTTATGCTATTATGTTACTGAATTATATGGATACCATGAAGGCTCACCTCTCAAATGTCCAGATTTGCACAGAATATCCAGATTTTTTCCTTATATTTTTGGTGCATTCCAACATTCATAACATTTGTGTTTTTTGGCAACTCACCGAGGACGGGATCACTAAATAATGACATACATTTGAATTTCTGACTTTATATCCTCCAGAAATCACATATTAACACAAAACATGTTATTTTAACAACTTTCTAAGTTTGTAAGATCAAAACCTAAAAGGTGTCCCTATTTCTGGGCCTTAGTCCCACCATTATTTTAGGCTTTGTCCAGATTTCTTGCACTAAGAGGTTGAGAAGTATGCATGGTGGAACTATATGATTGAGAAAATCAGGATTACAAACATCATTTGGAATCAAATAAAATATCAATGTCACAAGCAAATTAAAACTCATAAAGAGGTTAATATCTGCTAATATAAATAATTGTGTTTAGGTATTTATCTTTTTAATTGTTAACTGCAGTAGGGCAATGATCCAGGTATATCTTTTTCAGTCACAGCAGAAGTGAACAGATAATCTATAATCAGCATAAAGATTTGAAATGAAAACTGTAGCTCAGTTGTATTACAGCAGTAGTTTGCAGGTAATAAAAGCAAAAAGCTTATCCTTCATCTCTAAGGCAATTTCATTTATTTTTCAGTCTGCAGAAGGGATATCAACTTCTTTCGAAAGGCACAGTCTTTGAGAAAGAAGTCTAGCTGAAGTCTAGTTACTGGATTCTGTAATTGCGTACGACTGTTCTTACTAGAACAGTCTAGTTTTAAAGGGTGGGCAGTATATACATTGTGTGGTATTTTGAAGGACAGTGAGTTTATTCGTAGCTTTGTCCTTACAGACAGCGGTACCAAAATACATTTTGAAATGTTGCTGCCTTCATTTAGGAAAGACAAACAAATCTTAGCATTTTGTTCTTTGTAGACTTTAATAAATAAATAATATGAGAAGAAACTAAAATTATGATTGGGACTGCCAGACTATAAATCAGTACATTAATATCCAGGGCATGTATGGCTTAAATGTGTAGCAGTTCAAAAATTCTCTAAGATGCACTTAGCAATGCATAAAGAATGCAATGCTGGAACCACATTGGCAATGCATTCAGTATGTAGTTTAAAGGAAAGCTTTTGGCTTAGAATGATACAATATAGTTTTGAGACACAGTTACTTAAAGATGAACTCCTGCAAGGTCAAAAACTGAGATGTTGATATTTTCCTAAGTCTCTGTGAAGTCACAAAGACTATAACATTAGCTTTTGAAGTATTAGTGATGTGTTAATTACTGGACAGCCAGTTCCATATATGGCTCCAGTAGGATATATTAATAGACTAAGCGTTCCTGCCCGTAGCAGCAATAACTATGTAATCTACATAAAGAACAACATTATTCTGTGGGAGTTCCCATGGAAACTCATTTACAAAGATGGGTGTAAACCCAGGAGCGAGCTGTATAGTTACCGTAATTCCCTCCATTGCTCACATCACCACCCACATAGTGGAATCTACAAGAATAGCTCAGTTTCAGAAAAGTTGTACAAAATGGTCTGTGTGGAGTCTGCATATCCTCCTTGTGTTCTTGTGGGTTTCCTCTGGGTGCTCCGGTTTCCTCCCATGTTAGAAAGACATGCATGTGGAGCCTTTCTCTCTGGCCTCCGCTGAAAATTGGCTTTGTTCCAAGTCAGACTTTCCCAGTTATAAATGTTAATAAATAATAAATAAAATAAATAAATATGTGCAGAAAGGGCAAATAAATCAACAGTAAGGAAAAGCAGATTGTGAAGTTCATTCTGTTTTTTTTTTCTTTGAGGTCTACAGTAAGAATAGGAAAGGAAAATGTGAAAGTGAGCTACAGGGTATAGCATAAGTTTTTAACATATGCGGTAACATACTTATATATATATAGGTTCTTAGGTTCATAGGTTCGTACTAGGCTATCTGCCCTAGGGCATTTATAAGCCTAGCCAGAGTGTGTGTGGCTTTCCCCACCCCTTAGGATGAGAATACTACACCCTTTTAGGGTTTAGTTTACTGTGCCTCTGTCTAGTAGTGACACAGAGATGACCCCCGGGGTAAACCTACCATCTCCCATCCACTCGTCAAGATTTCTCTTGAATAGAGTCAGTGAGGGGCTCTGCCTAACATGGATTGGGATTCTGTTCCAGAGTGTAGGGAGCTTCTGGGTTATGAATCTGTCCCTCCAGCACGTCCTATTTATTTCTGTGTTGAGGTTTAAGTCTCTTGCTCTCGTGGCTCTGGTGGATTTGGATTTACTGAGGTGGAGCATGTCCATTAATTCCGGATTGGACATGGCCTTGTACGTCAGGCACAGATCACCTCTGAGTAGGCGGTATGCTACTGAATAGAGCTGGAGTTTTTTCAGTCGGGCAGCATATGACATATGTTTAAGACCCTTTATCCTCTTGGTGAGGAACTTTTGGGGTCTTTCCAACTGCTGCAGGTGACGGGTAAGATACATCCCAAATGGGGCATTGTACTCAATCATTGGCCTGATAAGAGAAGAGTACAGGGGCACAATGACCTCTCTTGATCTAGATGTGAAACCCTTCATAAGGTGGGCAATATAGAAGGTCTTCCTAACCACTTCGGCAATGTGAGTGTCAAATGAGAGGTTACTGTCAACCTGGGTCCCAAGGTCCCTGATTACCTCTTCCGTACTTAATGGATTACCACCTATGTGGTAATTTGTGGGTACCTTGTTTTTCCCAAAGGGTATGACTATACATTTTTTGGCATTCAGCTTTCACACACACACACATCTCTTTCTCTCTAGATATATATATCTATATATCTATCTATAAATAAATATATATATATATATATATATATATATAGAGAGAGAGAGAGAGAGTAATGACACTATAGCCATGTCTGTAAATGGATATTACTGTTGTTTTGATGTTTGTTGTGTGACGTCTCTTACAGCAGTAGAGTCCTTACAGAACATACATCATGTCTTATGCACCTTCATTCAATTATCTTCACTATATGTGTACTTAACTATGTATATATATATATATATATATATATATATATATATATATATATATATATGTGTATAAGACATGGTGTCAAACTAAAGTTTTGTTTTTTAACCAAATGATCTTGTTCTGGTGCTGCAATGAATTTCACCACTTCCTACACTGTTTTGCTCCAGTTATGAAGTCGAATACAGGAATGACTCTAATGAACCACAGCCATGTGTAATAGTTGTTTGATTCATTTTCTGGTTTTTGATATTAAAATATGTGAAAAAAGCTCCTGTCCTCATGGCACAGAGTGATAAAGCCCTTACTAAGCCTTAGATGATTTATGCTTCAGCAATGGCATATGTGCCCCATGGCCTTGTGGGAGAGAATGAGCATGATCAGCTGAAGCCAGGTCATCCATCATGGATGGAAGGAGACTGCTGAGGTCTACTGCAATAGCAGCATTAACAGCCTAGTGAGCAAAGTGCTGCAAGCAATATAACGCTTTTCAGGAGGATGCTTGGGGTAAGTGAACTTAAACCTCCTGAAAGCAACCATTTCAGAGCTTGCAAGGCTGCCACAGACTGATAGGGGTTAGGACCAACTCTACAGTGGAAGTTTGATGTTGCACCAGCATCCTTGATCTTCTCAGTGGCGTGAGACAAGGGACAGGTTTAGCCTGGGAGTAGTTAAAGTGGGTTCAGTGGACACGCTGAACTGGTAAAGGAGCCAGTCACAGCTGATGGTCAGCTAAGGAGAAGTAGGTTTGGGAAAAATCAATGAAAAGTTCTGATTACACATGTTTTGACCTATTAATAAAGCGAAAGGTCACATTACAGCATTTTCACTTAAAAAATTAAAACTTAATTCTTAAATATTGCTGCACATACACTAAATTAATTTTCCCAATTTTTCACTCAGATAAAGTCAAAGAAATCCCCACTACTGCACATCTTTATTTCTGGGTCATAATCTTTCATATTAAACCAAAATGTCACTAACATTGCATAGTTACTTGTCTGCAAACTGAAAAGTCTGGATTCAAAAGCCTGAGCTACATTTCAATGTGTGTGAAACTGTACAAAAGCCAGAAATGTTGGAATGTGCAAAGTTTTTTCATGTAGTAGGCGAGGAAGTGATAAATATAATTTATTCACACAACCTCAAAAAGGAGAAAATACTGAGATAAAGATTTTGAGCATATCATGAGCCAAAAAAGCTTTCACTATAATTCACAGAGTTACAAGTCTTCAAAGAACTAACTCACTAAATACAGCTGGTCAGGAATTCAGTCTAGGAAAAGCATTTTTGCAGGGAGTAAGCCATCCAGTCCCCTCCACATCCCCAAAGGTGTGTGTACACTGACTCCATGGTCACTGATGAAACGAAGCAGTGCCAGTGACATATGCAGAAACCACATGGCGTGATTTATTATGGAAAATAACCATTCTGGCCACATATTCTGAAACCACACAGAATGATTTATTACAGTAAACAACCATTCCGGCCACATATTCAGAAACCATACAGCATAAATTATTACAGAAAACAACCATTCTGGCCACATATTCAGAAACCACACATCAAGATTTATTACAGAAAACAACCATTCTGGCCACATATTCAGAAACCACATGGCAAGATTTATTACAGAAAACAACCATTCCGGCCACATATTCAGAAACCATACAGCATGAATTATTACAGAAAACAACCGTTCTGGCCACATATTCAGAAACCACATGGCAAGATTTATTACAGAAAACAACCATTCCGGCCACATATTCAGAAACCATACAGCATGAATTATTTCAGAAAACAACCATTCTGGCCACATATTCAGAAACCACATGGCAAGATTTATTACAGAAAACAACCATTCTGGCCACATATTCAGAAACCATACAGCATGAATTATTACAGAAAACAACCATTCTGGCCACATATTCAAAAACCACAAGGCAAGATTTATTACAGAAAACAACCATTCTGGCCACATATTTAGAAACCACATGACAAGATTTATTACAGAAAACAAACATTATGGCCACATATTCAGAAACCACACAGCATGAATTATTACAGAAAACAACCATTCTGGCCACATATTCAGAAAACATACGGCATGATTTATTACAGAAAACAACCATTCTGACAGTGTAACATTGATGTGCTGACCATGATTGGATGAAACCTTATCCAGACTGCACTCAGTGAGGTGTAAGGAACATGATAAATAATTATTTTATTATATTATTATTTTCTGTCTGTAAGACATTTATTTTCACTATAAATCAAGGTGTTTGATCATGACTAGATGCTTCTGCAACCTAAACCCCAGAAAAGACTGTGCCTATGGAGACTTGCATGTGTCACTGATAAGAGATAAAAATGTACATGCATCAAACATGATCATGTCAGAATCAAGTTTTTAACATAAGTTCAAGTTTAAGGAAGACTTCACAATAAAAAAAAAAGCAGTATGTGTACCCCTCATCTATCCCCTGATTTTCAGTGTCATCTCTGATTTTGACTCAGATTTTATCTCTCTTCCTCTTAATTCCTCACCAAACTGTAGACATTTGGAGAAATGTTGATGCATTAGTTACACTAATAAATAATGACAATACTCAGAATTGTGGATGTATTTCACTACAGAGGATGTATAATAATTCACCTCCTTCAGGTTAATAGTGCTAAGGTTTAAAATATTTCCTTGATCATCCCTGATTATTTCTGGATTTGTCCATTTTTTTGTTGAGGTTTGTGCCCGATTTTTTTGAGAGATATGATGGTATGTTTCTAGAGATATTAAACTTTCTGGTATTTAGCCTAAAAGTCTGAAAGAAGAACTGAGAGTATGAAAAACTAAAGCTGTGACTAAAAATGATGATTAAAGCTCAAAATGACTAAAATAAGCAAGCAATAATGATTCTCAGGGTGGTCATTTTTGAGTTGCTGTAGAATATTTACTTGTAGTCTGAGGACATATTTTACATCCAAAATATAAATTATGGAAGTGTTCTGTAATGTCTGTGCATCCCCCCCCCCCCCACACACACACACACATAGATGATCAAACCGATGTAGAGGCAGAGAGATGGTCTTACACATAGACAGAAACTCAGATGCACAGACAAAGAAACTCAGAAGCATATAAACATACACACAAACACCCACACATGGAGCGATACAGACTCTCATATGTACACAGAAACACGCACACAAACACAAATATACCAAGTGATTAGAGAGAATTTCTTGGCTATGTGCACATCAGATGTCTTATTGTGATCAAATGCTAGAAAAAAATTCATTAAGTGCAAAGGATCATAACTCCCTCTTTACACAGACACACACACACACACACACACACACACACATACTTCTAATTTTTGGTCTTGCTTTATTTTTCCCTGTTTCTGAGCCCCAGTTATCAAATGGAAATTAAAATGACAGGTCCTTATAACTTCTTCTGGAGTTATTTTTATTACTTTAGTTTTTTTTATTTGATGCTCACTAAACAGTTCTCATTTAGTGAGTATAAGCAAGATGGCAGACATTTTCTTTCTTCAGTCTATGCTTTACTGTGGCTTAATATTTTGCCATGAAGCTGCAGACTTGTTATTATATACTCTTTATACATCAATAACTTAATGGAGACTTCTCATTAGGTTTTTGAATACTAACTATGTCACTAACTTTATCACTTTATTTTTGAGACATCAGACACTAGAACATGTCACTTCTGTTTAAGAATGGACATATGCATTTGGCTTTTTTTATTCCATTTTAAGCTTTCTTGCTTCTGTCTATCCAGCAGTTTGCTAAGCCACAATGTTGATGCTGTCTTGGTAGATTCATTTACTAGAAAATTATAAACTGTCTACTACTGAGAATACTATCATTTGCCATATACTAGGTTATGGAGTCTCAGAATATTATCACAGAAAAATCGTTACTTTCCTGTAATCAGTATTTTACAACTGTTTGTGTGGGGGGGGGTATAAGCTTTACTTTTGTTTTCTACCTTTTGCCTCTCTGAGGCTGTGTGAACTCAGAGTAGGTATATATAAAATTTGGGTCTGTAGGGTCTTGCTCATAAAAATTTTCAAGGAAGGTTTTGTAGTGTTTGGAGTATTGTTATTTTAGTTAAACACTGTTTTTTTTTAGTTTAATTTTTTTTCTCAGCAGTTTTTCTCATGCTGACTAAATAGGATGTAGTTAATCATAGAGAATGCCGTCTACTACTGCTAGCTTTACTAGCATTTCAAATGATGCTCTCCAAAATATGTCCCAGACTGATGATATTCCAAAAGGTAATGTCAAAACCATGCATCTTCCCAGATAGGTGATGAATGTGTATAGCGTCAAGCTAACTTTATTCAGCCTAATTTATCAAAATATTTGATTAGTATGCAGCACAGAAATAACTCAGTATTAATCCTTGTCACAACACAAGGTATCACCTTGTAGAACAATGAGTTTTACTAGTAGTTTTGTGGCTTTGATATCACTACCAGAATGTGTGATAAAATTAAAGTGTTGCAGTATGGATCCTATGTTGCTCCAACATAGCATCAAATACATTTTTGAAATCTTTAAACAGTGCATTAAATGGTTTAATGTATTATGCTTGGCCTGCATATATGCAAAGACTGAATGAGTGTGGTTCAGTCTGATGCAGCTGTTAAAAAAATGGCCTTTTTGAAATGTATTTGGTTTGGGAGAAGAAGCTGAATTTCATTAGCTATAATGGAGACAAAATTTAGATTCAAAAGTGATTAATTTAAAATGTTCTATGACAGGAGTATCCCTTTTCTGGTTTGGAGTAGCACTGCTCAGTGGAATTTACTAATAAACTCAGGGGTCTTACCTTTTTCAAATATTTACTGGAAAATGTGCAGAGCACACTTCTGTCACATTTACTTGATATGTTTCTATACTCATGTCATTCAAGCCTGGTACTTTACCCTGGCATGCACTTATTACCATCTATTTTAACTCTTCCAATGATAATGCCTTTCTGAGTATGTGGACAAGCTCTTGGTTACCTGTGGGAATATTCAGTTCCTTTTAAGAAGGTCGCCACCTGGTTTTCTTCAGTTGTTTTTGTTTTGACATGCAGTTTTATATAATTAGTACCTAAGGTGCTAGCTGATCCCACAGGAGAAGGTGCAAACTTGACCCTTGCCCTTAATTGCCAAAAGCAATGCTGCAGGCAGCCTCTTTTTTTTAATAATGCACCAGTAACTTCCCAGGCTACAAGTTTTAATGCTCAAGGTTGCAGCATGACCCAACAAAGACAGTTGGAGGCTCAGTGAAATGTGGTAGTCGCTGGCTTCCTCTTTAAAGCCTTGTACTCCTCTAGATAGTTTTTGTATTTAGAACATGTCCTCTTGAAACCATCATGAATTGTTGCCATCCTCTCTTTAAGGCTTTCAATATGTCTCAATTGCTTTACATGACACATTACCTTAACTATGCACAAATCTTTCAAGGCAGATTTACACAATTGCCTTTAGACAAAAAATGGTATGAAATTATAAAAGCCAGACTCTATGTACTTACATAGTCCCTCTCTAATGAATTGCTTTGATTAAGGGTCATGAGTTGATACATGGTCTAGATACCACGGTCTCCTACTGGCATGCTTCCCATCTACCACTATGAACACTTGTTGCACAGTATCTTGGTCTGTCACAGTATAGGGTTGTACTAATGTAGTGTGTACACTTTTTTATCCATTGTGCACATGCAACAGAGGTCTACCCTGCTATAAGTCATTTCAATGCAAAGTTATTCAGTAAATGACTCTCCAGGGTTATTCAGTAAATGACTCTCCAGGGATCTATTAAACCCACAGATGTCATCTCTTCCTGCAGTATAAAATGTCACTTACTAACCCTTATTAATCTCTCTCTCTAAAGCACAGTCTTGCACAATGGTAAAGATCCCTTCCCCTCTACTTATAACTGTCATGTTATGATAACTGAACCAACTTAGCAAAGAAAAACAGTTCATACAAATGGCAGAGCATTTGACTGGGGCTGTATAGCAGGCTTAGATTAAACACTTCCCTTGCTGCAATCATTCTCAGGAGGACCCATTTATCCTTTTTATCCCATAAAATGATTTCTACACTCCATATCAGTTTCTGGATTACAAATATGGCCATGCCCGTCTTTGAATTTCTAAGTCAACTAGATGCAATTTGACATCCCTAAGAAACTGAAACTACTTCTTCATTGTTTCTACCCTTCTTTTACTTTCTGCAAAAAAAAAATTGTCTGATCTACATGTTTTTACAATATTTCTGAAATGTTATGCATTTCTCTTGTTATGAGTTTAATCACACTGCATTCAGTGCATTAACTATGACAATCTGATTAATTGGACGCAGCTAATATGTAGCATTCCACTACTGTCTATTTTTTTTTTTAATTTTTCCAAGTGTTTTGCTTTTCTAATACCATGATGGGAAAGGACCCCATTCCTACATCAAAGCAGGATTTAAAGTTTATGCAATTAGTATTTTTTCAGTCTTAGATGTTAGGCAGAAGTGCTCTTCGCAGCACCCACAATGTGCCAGTAATGACTCCTTCTGCAATTTGTATGGAGTCACATGTATCAGTGACATCTCTAAGTACAATTGTAAGTTCTTTTTTATAAGACCCATTGATACTAGTATTATTGGAACTGTATGGGTATCCTTCTTCCACATAGCCCTCATTTCTGCCTGCAAATCCTGATGTTTTATGACTTTGTGTCTCTCTCTGTACTTAAGACACTGTAGTTACAGGGTGTATGAATTTCAATGATCAATGCTATTTTTGTCTTCTTTTCATGGACTACTATATCTGGTTTTCTAGCATCTATCTTTTGGACTGTTGGTGATGGGTGATCCCAAGTGATACAAACTTCATTATTTTCTATAATTCTTCATTCCTTATATTCCCAGTGATTTTCAGCTACTTCAATATTATAATGTTTGCACAATCCCAATCCCAAATGCAACAGTCTTGCCACATTATTATGCATTTCAGTATACAGTTCTTCTTTAATTAGTATATCACAACCAGAAACATGTTGTGTGACTGTTTCCAATTCTGCTTTACAAAACCTACATTTGTCTGTTTCTCCCACATGTTCAATTGACTTTGTAAACCTGTGTGTATGTAGTTCAGTATCTTGGCCGTCAATATTAACCTTTTGTCTTTTGTTTTAAATTTGCCTATCCTTAACCATTCTTGTGTTTGATCCTGATCAACATGAGGTTGTTCCAGGAGTTTTCTATAGTTGCAACTATATTTATAAATTTTCCACATTTCTTGCCTTCTCATCTGATCCTTTACCTTATATTCTTCCTTTTGTTTTTTTTGGCACATTCAGTTGCTGCCTGATTTGTATCTACTTCTGGTTTAATTTCCATTCCTGTCTGACACCAATATGCTTCTGCTAAACTATGCAGGGAAGTCATCTTGGACTTATTCTCCTCATATTTAAAAACTTGCACTACTTTTGGGTCTTGTGAGGTCAGCAAATATGTATGTAGTCCTATGATTGTAGATCTGCATAAGTAATCAATTTTGAGGAGGTCGATAGCTCATTCAGAACGGGGAATATATAATCTTGGTATACAATGATTTTTATAAATCATTTGATAAACATGAAGCACCCTTCTTGTTTTTCTGTCCAACCAATCCAACATATTTTGGGGTACATTAAAAGATAATGGAGTGGTTTGATACTTGTGGATTCTTGGGTGATTGTTATAGTTGGAGACTAGTAATGTATGAATATTATGAGCAGATAGTGCTCCAGTGGAGATGAATAATAAACTGGAATAAATATGTGTACAAAAAGGAACACAAGAATGCCTATGCATTGTGTTCAGTTGAGGTTTTAGAGTTTTTGTTTATGGAGTTAAAAGTAACACCACCACTGCGGCCCATACCCCCATACCTACTTTTGATGCTGTGATTCTCACTCTGCTTTTGATAGGCTAAAGTCATCTATAAAAAACACACTCTTTTCATGTTCATGACTGACTAATTCCCTCTTCTGAATGTATTGCTTGTATGTCTGTGTATATAATAGCCATGTGCTGCCTTTTTCCTTTATTCGCTTCATTAATTTTAGTCATTTGATTTAATTTGTTTCTCCTCTCCTTTCTCCTCTCATTCTCTTGCCACTTTCTTGTATTATATAAAATACACATATAATGAAGGCGACAAAAAGTCTTTATGCATGATATGCATTCAGCAACATCAGTGAGGTATTATATAAAATACACATATAATGAAGGCGACAGAAAGCCTTTATGCATGATATGCATTCAGCAACATCAGTGAGGTATTATATAAAATACACATATAATGAAGGCGACAGAAAGCCTTTATGCATGATATGCATTCAGCAACATCAGTGAGGTATTATATAAAATACACAGATAATGAAGGTGACAGAAAGTCTTTATGTATGATATGCATTCAGCAACATCAGTGAGGTATTATATAAAATACACAGATAATGAAGGTGACAGAAAGTCTTTATGCATGATATGCACTCAGCAACATCAGTGAGGTATTATATAAAATACACATATAATGAAGGCGACAGAAAGTCTTTATGCATGATATGCATTCAGCAACATCAGTGAGGTATTATATAAAATACACATATAATGAAGGCGACAGAAAGTCTTTATGCATGATATGCATTCAGCAACATCAGTGAGGTATTATATAAAATACACATATAATGAAGGCGACAGAAAGTCTTTATGCATGATATGCATTCAGCAACATCAGTGAGGTATTATATAAAATACACATATAATGAAGGCGACAGAAAGTCTTTACGCATGATATGCATTCAGCAACATCAGTGAGGTATTATATAAAATACACATATAATGAAGGCGACAGAAAGCCTTTATGCATGATATGCATTCAGCAACATCAGTGAGGTATTACATAAAATACACATATAATGAAGGCTACAGAAAGCCTTTATGCATGATATGCATTCAGCAACATCAGTGAGGTATTATATAAAATACACATATAATGAAGGCAACAGAAAGTCTTTATGCATGATATGCATTCAGCAACATCAGTGAGGTATTATATAAAATACACATATAATGAAGGCGACAGAAAGTCTTTATGCATGATATGCATTCAGCAACATCAGTGAGGTATTATATAAAATACACATATAATGAAGGCGACAGAAAGTCTTTATGCATGATATGCATTCAGCAACATCAGTGAGGTATTATATAAAATACACATATAATGAAGGCGACAGAAAGTCTTTATGCATGATATGCATTCAGCAACATCAGTGAGGTATTATATAAAATAAACATATAATGAAGGTGACAGAAAGCCTTTATGCATGATATGCATTCAGCAACATCAGTGAGGTATTATATGAAATACACAGATAATGAAGGCGACAGAAAGTCTTTACGCATGATATGCATTCAGCAACATCAGTGAGGTATTATATAAAATACACATATAATGAAGGCGACAGAAAGTCTTTATGCATGATATGCATTCAGCAACATCAGTGAGGTATTATATAAAATACACAGATAATGAAGGCGACAGAAAGTCTTTATGCATGATATGCATTCAGCAACATCAGTGAGGTATTATATAAAATACACAGATAATGAAGGCGACAGAAAGCCTTTATGCATGATATGCATTCAGCAACATCAGTGAGGTATTATATAAAATACACATATAATGAAGGCGACAGAAAGTCTTTATGCATGATATGCATTCAGCAACATCAGTGAGGTATTATATAAAATACACATATAATGAAGGCGACAGAAAGTCTTTATGCATGATATGCATTCAGCAACATCAGTGAGGTATTATATAAAATACACATATAATGAAGGCGACAGAAAGTCTTTATGCATGATATGCATTCAGCAACATCAGTGAGGTATTATATAAAATACATATATAATGAAGGCGACAGAAAGTCTTTATGCATGATATGCATTCAGCAACATCAGTGAGGTATTATATAAAATACACAGATAATGAAGGCGACAGAAAGCCTTTATGCATGATATGCCTTCAGCAACATCAGTGAGGTATTATATAAAATACACATATAATGAAGGCAACAGAAAGCCTTTATGCATGATATGCATTCAGCAACATCAGTGAGGTATTATATAAAATACACATATAATGAAGGTGACAGAAATCCTTTATGCATGATATGCATTCAGCAACATCAGTGAGGTATTATATAAAATACACATATAATGAAGGCGACAGAAAGTCTTTATGCATGATATGCATTCAGCAACATCAGTGAGGTATTATATAAAATACACAGATAATGAAGGTGACAAAAAGTCTTTATGCATGATATGCATTCAGCAACATCAGTGAGGTATTATATAAAATACACATATAATGAAGGTGACAGAAAGTCTTTATGCATGATGTACATTCAGCAACATCAGTGAGGTATTATATAAAATACACATATAATGAAGGCGACAGAAAGTCTTTATGCATGATGTGCATTCAGCAACATCATTGAGGTATTATATAAAATACACAGATAATGAAGGCGACAGAAAGTCTTTACGCATGATATGCATTCAGCAACATCAGTGAGGTATTATATAAAATACACATATAATGAAGGCGACAAAAAGTCATTATGCATGATGTGCATTCAGCAAACCATCACTGAGCTGCGCTCTTGGAGATAAGTCACATGAATCACAGGCCCAATTATTATTAAATTTATCATTACAAAATTACAGAATGATCACACACACACACACACACACACACACACACACACACATGCGCACACACACACACATATCTATCATTCTATCTCTCTAGCTATCTATGTGTGTATGAATACCTATGTTACATTAAGTCCTTACTTTAAAAGAAGAATGCAATACTAATGTAAGTACATAAACACAACTGTAAACTATGTCTGTATTTGTTTTGAGTTTTTCTCCTCAGGCCTCCACTGAAAATGGGTTCCTGACCCACTCGGAATTTCTCGGTCACCAAATGTCAATAAATAAATAGGTATACTGATATTTTAAATGCAAATACACTAATTGTAAATAGACTATAGCTACCTTATATGTGGCATGACATATATAGACATACTTTCAATAAGCTGAAATGCTCAGCTTTGTTACTGAATTCGGAATCACAGTAACGTAGCATTCGTAGAACCTGTACACAATATACACCATGATTTTTATGTACTCATTTATAGATCTGTAATCCAGGCTTCGAGTACTGATTTAAATCTTTCATCAAATTGTTCTGAACACGAGCTTGTTGTAGTCATACACTGTGTCATTCTGCACGGCATTTTTACTTTCTGAATCTTTGTGTTAAGTTTCAGCAACACACTGAAATACACTTTCACACTGAGAGTGTGACAGTGCTTAATGTAACTTAGTACTGTGAAGCAGAATATGTGCATTACCGATCTTTCGATTCTGAGCTTCTTCAGGTTCATTTTTTAACTAATTCTATTATGTTTCTCCATTAGAGCTGCATATCATAACTCTGTACAAAGTATTATCTCATTTGGTCTATTTGATAAATCACTGTAGTTCACAAATGATTTTTCTGAGCATTCGTTTGTAAATCCATATCAATCCTCGGTCTCTCTCTCTTTTAGCAGGTGTAAAATATTTTTTGATGTCAAAATAGAACTTCTGTTTATGCTGTCTTTCTTTCAACAGACTGAATTTTCTGATACTAGCATTGTTCATGAAGTTGGTAGCTTAATGTTAAAACATCCTCCCACTGATTAGAAGATGTGCTACGGAATGGCTCACTTATTGCGGGAGTGAGTGTCTGTCCTTCAGAATTGAAGAATAGCTATATGCATTATTGGCTATCGTAACTTTATATTCATGCACCCTAAGTATAGGGAATGGAATTTTATTATATTCCCTATAATGTATACTCAGGGTATGCTTTTGTTATCTACTTCTAAAGGAACTCATTTAGCTATAGATAATGATCTAAAGTACTGGTATCAGTTGATATCTGATAATAAAGTTAAAAATCTAGATTTCTTAAAACAAGAATTTGATCTAAGAGAAACCTGCTGGTTAGAGGTTCAGACCTTTAGACAACATCTCATTGACAGAATAGATCTAATGTCTATAACAGTTAAAGAATCTATTCCAACACTGATTGATTACTTGATATTAAATTTACAACATAAAGTTTCTGATAAAGGTAAACTTTCATACATACATAAAATTATCAGACAAGAAACTTTTTACAGTGTAGAGACATACTGGAATTATTTCACTTCTATTAATGGGGACCCACCAAATCAACAAGATAAACAATATATATTGGAATCTTCTTATAGAACTACGTCTTCCATTGTCTGGAGACTTTATACATGGAAATTTTTACATAGATCTTTTTATACACCTTTGATGATGAGTAAAATAAATAATAAAGATAATCTATGTAAGAGATGTAATGTAGAAATTAATGCTGACTGGGCCCATATGTTTTATGACTGTATAAAATTGAAAGAATACTGGAAATCAGTTAATGAATTTTTGCAGGCTCTTTTACAGATAATTTCATTATTTCTAAATCTCTTATATTATTCAACACACCTGTACCTCAAAGTGTTAAAAAGGTTAAGCTTCCCTTGTTATGGTCTATTTTAGCAGTGGCTAGGAAAATAATAACCAGAAATTGGATTTCAGATACACCTCCTTCGTTCAATGAATTTAAAAATGTTATGAATATAGTGTGCCATATGGAAATAAACATAATTAGGTCAAGAACAACTAGAAAAACATCTTATTATATTGTATGGGATAATTTACAAAATTTGTTAAAAAAATCCTAATTTCAATAGCATGGTATTTTAGTTTAATTAATTGATCTGATTGTAGTGGATGTCTTTGTAAATACTTTAGTTGTTTTGTTGAATGTTATAATCATATTTATTTTTAATTACTTGTATAAAATTGTTATGATATTTCTCTTGTATGTTAAAACAATACACCTGTTTTTTAAAAAAAAAAAGAATAGCTATATGCATTTTCAAAAATGTCACAGTTTGGAGCATCCATTTTCCTTTCCCTTTCCCATTGCTTTGTGAGTATCCTTTGAGACAGTATGCTTAAAAAAACAGACTACGGTACTATTTATGTATTGTAACAACTTTTTATCAGTTACCTTAAGCACCTCACAGAGGTTAACAGTGATGTCTGGCTTGATTTTGAACTGAAACCTGTAGTACTTTTTCGTTAACGCAAATCCAAGCCCAAAAAGCTGTTGCCCCATTAATGGAAAAGTACCCACACTATTTAGCAAATATACAAATATCTTAGCGTAAGAATTCTTAATCATTATCAGATATTGCTTCATGCCATGTCTAACAAAAACAGATATCAGTAACACTAACCATTAGTTTTAGGCATTGGCCTATTTCTATAAGTTTTGAGTAACTGTCAGTATAGGGAGGGAAATGAGCCTTCTTATGGTAAAATAAATTACTTCTGCTTTCATCTAAAAAGATATTCGTTCATGGGTTTGATTTCCTCTCCTTGAATCTAAGTTCTCTAAGTATTACAGATTTCACATATTTGGATTATTTACTTAATCTGATCATACACCTTAAACAAATAAAAGATTATGACGTGCGCTATCTTTAAACTGTGTTATTTTCAGATGTGACTCATGAATCTTTACTATTTGCACTGACTGTGAGATTTCATGGCTAATTGGTTCTTTTATTCTCCATCACTGGGGTGAGGGCCAACTAGGAGAAGCCATCATGCAGACAACCGTCAGAGGTGGTTCAAGGTTTTGTATTTTTTACTTTTTACTATCCACAATGTATGGAGACAGTGAGGTACAGGGGAAGGGCATACAATGAGATTACAGCAGGGAATGTTCTTCACTTCTGTGACGGGTGTTCCCTCAAGGCATCTTTGCCCCATCCATCAAAGCATGAGCAGTGAGCTTTCTAGACTCCATGAGGAAGTTACCACTATCAATCTATGTCTAAATGCATGCAATCCCTCTCTCTCCCCAGGAAGAGGGGAACTGGCCATGCCCTTTCGCCCCCCTCCCCCACCTAGCTCCTCTAGAGCCAGGGGGCAAGTCAAATGCCTGTTACCCAGAACACAGTGACTAACCCATCTGCTACAACATGTCTTCTTCACCACGTATGTAATCTAATATTGTGAAGTCAAGTTTAAATGATAATCTTGTCATATATAAATAATGCATACATTACAGTTCATCATGGTGTGGGAAACCCACTCTAATTTCCACTGGCTTAGTGATATCTGTCCATCCATTCATTAGTGACTCACAGTAACTGTGATTTTCTATCTCATCTTGTACAAATTCTTATTTGTTCATGCTTCTCAGCAGACATATGCAGTTATAAAAGAATCCTCCTCTTTACAAGTGCAAGCAAGCTCTGTTAACATTATCATCTATGGTCTTTACTATACTGAACTTGCAGGTCATAGTTATGCAAGCACAGCATTTCTCTTTATAGCCTTATGAATTACTTCTTTAAAATGCTCTGTAGTGTTGTATAGTCCAAAACTATGATAAATGATTTACCATAAACACAACTGTGGAACTTTTATAACAAAATATTATTCACTGCATTCCTTTCTGTATTTAAAGGCAACATGTCTGACTATCACTCAAATGCCATGACCCAACTGTTGTTTGGTCTAGCTACCTGTTGTAATATTGCTCCACTTGAAATCATATTGCTTGTGAATCACTGAATTTCAAAGCAGTTGTATCAGTAACTAGCTTTTGTAGCATCTGGAAAAGTCTACATTTTCCCTGCAAACAGAGTTGTAATATTGCATGGTCATGTTATATAACATTTCTGAAATGTACTGTTTTATCTAACAAGAATGGAAAATGTTACTCTATACCAAGGACTCTCATAAGAGATTACTTCAATAGGTGGGGTGTCATGATCCTGGATATGAAAGAATATGCAATCATAGTCTACAAACTACTTACGAAAGTAGTGGTGAAGCCCTCTTTGGACAGTCATGTTATTGCTATATATGTGGCTTGGATATTTTTCAAATGATAACAGGGTTTTACTATCTGTGTGGATTAAGCATACCTTTATGAGGAACACAGAGTTAAAGACTGGTGGACAGAATAATCTGACAGGTTTGGCCAAGAGTAGGAATAAACTCTGTGGTAGATGCATTGAAACAAGTAGAAGGACATGGGGTCATTGCCTTGTCCCAATTTCTGAGGACAAATACGACATACTATCCTCTCATTTTTCCCAAAGATGTCATAATAAATAATCTTTCCCACTGCACCTTATATGTAAAGTGCAACAGATAAAAGAGGAGAAATACCTGCACCCACTCAAGAAAGCTTTTGATTTTTATATTTATTTTTTTTATAACAGGAAGTAGACAGAAACTTGGCTAAAGAACTATACAGAGAACTATTCCATAATTGAATGATCTGTCAGGCAGGTGAA
>NC_056743.1:61557729-61666259 GCF_019279795.1 Protopterus annectens | reverse complement strand
ATATATTTCCATAAGAACAAGATACTTGATTAAGGTAAGAGACAAAAATGTAAGAAACAGAAAAGAGGTCAAATTACAACTTTGAAAACTGATATAAACAAGCTGGACAAACAAATTAAGCATAGTGTGAGACAAGATCAAGAAAAATTTGAAGAAAATTTAGATAAAGATATTGAGCATTATAGGAAACCATTTTATAAATACATAAGACGTGGAAAGAGTAAAGACATACAAACTGAAAAACTGTGTGTAGATTCTAAAATTTATTCTCATATACAAGAGATTTTAGATATATTTACAAAATCTTCTAAAAAACAGTTTGGCTCCACAAAGGGCGTGACAAGATGTACTAGTGACATCCAGGTAACCCCAGATACTGAAATCAAATTAGATTAGATTGAAAAAGAACTATGCAAAATGGGTCCAAAGAAAGCATGGGGACGAGACAGAATTAATAATAATGACCTGAGAACACTTCAGTAAGAACTTTTAGTACCATTATAACTATTATTTACGTGGTTCAATAAATATACAGAGATTCCTCAAGAATGGAGACATGCACTTATTAAACCTGAGTTTAAGGGAAAGGGGAGTACAACAAACCCAGAGTCATATAGACCCTTAAGTCTACTTTCACGTTGTAGAAAAATACTGGAGAAGGTAATATTAGATAAGTTACAGAACTGCCAAGGTTGGTATTTAAAACTATATCTCAACATGCATATGCTAAAAATAGATCTATTACCATCTGAAACATGATGTTCTATAACAATATAACAGATGTGAAAAAAAAATTGTGCTTTGATGTAATTTTTATAGATTTAACTTTGGTATTTGACAGGGTCATGCACAAAACACTGATCAATAAAATAGAACAACTGGGTATTGATGTACTCTTGAAAAGATGGAGAGCTGCATGTCTTAAAAATAGGACAATGGCAAGTATCATACAGCGACTGGACAGGTGAAATTCTGGGTTGCAGTCAGCGTGCCCCACAGGGCTCTGTCCTAGACCCTTACTTGTTTAGACTGCATCATGCAGATCTATTTTTTTCATCTAAGGTGTTCTACAGTCTGTATGCAGATGATTTGAAATTGGGCAAGCTGATTACATGTGTTTGAGATTTGGGATACATAAATTGTAAGGAGAATATTTAATATAACACACAGTGATTGAAACTTGTAGATTCACATAAGGAGAGGGGTATATCTGTAGATCCCGATTTGAGTTTTTCTAATCACATCAACCAAGTCGTTAAGGATAGTTATAGAGATACAGATTGTAAACAAAATTAGAAAGAGTAGAAAATCAGAACTGATGAATTAATTGTTAGTTACATTAGACCCAAACTTTAGCATGGAATAACAATATGGAAACCTTATAAGAAAACAAGCATGGGTTAACTGGAAAGAACACAGTGGAAATATACCAACGGTATCCATGGATATGAAAATTTAAGTTATTATGAAATACTAAAACAATTGAACTTGTACAGTGTCTCATAGAGATATTTAAGTGGAGACCTTATTCAGGTATATAGGACATTTAGAGACTCTGGGAATGTTTGTGGATATCAAAAAGTAGTTGAGAATCATCAGACAACCACTGTAGAAGATTCCATAGGAATGAGAGGTGTACTAATTGGTTCTTCCAGAGAGCAGCTAATCCATGGAGTAGACTACCAAGTTACATTAAAGCAAGTACTAGTTTAGATATAGTTAAGAACAGCCAGGACACTTATTATGGGAACAAGTGTTTTAGTATATTGTCTGGCTAGAAAAACATTAATATCCATGCTTGAAATATTTGTATGTATGTATGTATGTATGTATGTATGTATGTATGTATGTTTGTGTATGTATGTATGTATGTATGTATGTATGTGTATGTATAACCCACTGCAATGCCACTGCATCTAGCTTTTCTGTTGGCCAGGCTAACTAGTCATATTATTACCACGTAGGATGGCACTTGGCAGGTGCCTTCCATAACTATGCCCTGTGCTGCTGAGTGTTTTATTTCATTCATTGGCCCAATTTGTTGGCAGTAGTTCAGATCCAGACAGACTGAACATTGTGCTCTCTGACAATTTTGCTAATGAGACTGTGATAAAAGCAGGAATTGCTCCCGGTATTCATAGGTTCATAGGTGATTACTAGGCTAATGCACAAGAGCATTTGCAAGCCTTGCCAGTAATACCCAGGATATGATAATATTATATCATAATTCCTCAGATATGGGAAAGCGTAGTAAGTGGGTAGTGGGTCTTTGGGTGATGGAGCCCTGAGTTATTTTACAGACTGCCTCTTTTGACAAAGGACATGGGCAGTACCCAGGAGTGAATTTATGGTTCACCAGTCATTTATCCAAATTCTTTTTGAAGTGAGTAAGAGATGAAGATGGAACTTTATTCCATAGACAATGTAGCCTTTGTGATAAAAATCTGTCTCTCCAAGTAAGTTCTTTTAGAGTCACAAATAAGGTTCAGGTCCATGGAACATTAACAAGAATTACCTTTCTTGCAAATATGAGAAAAAAAATATTTTCCCCTTGAAAGATTCATGCAAATGGCAGGAAAATACTGATAGGAAAGGAAAGATGTTAACACAATAAATGACTTCATGTACAGGAAAATAAAGAAACAGGCATGACAACACATTAATTTATTGTAAAAATATTTTGATAATGCTTTTTGCCCCTTTTTTATAAAAAACATATTGTATTAAAGATTTGAAGATTACAAAACAAGTAAATAAAAAAACACAAAAAACTTAACAATATGACAAATGCTTTAATCCTTCACAGACAACTTTATCAGGCTCAATTAACTCCAAAAACCTCCAGTCCTTATATGCATACTTAAAAATAATATGACTATATATTAAGCAGCACCCACAATTATACCCTTTCTGTTTATATATCAGTGGTCTCCTCTTACCTTTTAAAATTCATTTAAAACTAATAACAGTATTAAGGCCAGGCATTATGCTTGCATTCAGTTTAGACTGCTGTCAATGTACTCCAGCTTACTTCCTTTTCACCATTAAATACCATACTGACATAAACAATAACATGGGAAACACATCTTTTAAATATTAAATATATTGTGTACAGTGGTGCATTGACACCACTTTTACTTCTATTAGACTTCCTGATATAAAAAAAGAATGACATATTGTGCATACAGCAGGATATTGTATATATTCTGAATTACATGAAAAAAACATGGTGCATTATAATCAACCAGAGTGGAAGCAGAATAAAATGTATGACTATTAGCAAGATATTTACACATATTTTAAATCTGACATTTGAACATACCTTTCCTGCTACAAAAAACAAATTCTCACACTTGATCTTTTCTAAACATTCTTTTAAAAATCTCACCTTTCTCTCTCACACACACACATGTACATACATATATGTGTGTGTATATATATATATATATATATATATATATATACACACACACACACACACACACACACACACACAAACGTGTGTGTGGGTGTGGATCTACTTTGGAAGCTTGAACTTTCAAAACTTTGAACTTCATATGGTCGAGACCATAACATCGAAGTTCTGAAAGTTTGAAACTTCAATAAAAAAATAAAATAAATTTTTTTTTTATGTTTATGCAGGGGGGCCAGACCCCTGCATCCCCCATCCCCCGCAAATTAAATATACTAACTACAAGACCACACTATATTAAAAAGAAAGGTTAATTTCCCATTCTGCACTGTACAGTGATCTCTATTTAAACCGTGTGAAGTTTCAAAACATCGATCTTATGGTCTTGACCATATGAAGTTCAACATTTTGAAACTTGAAGCTTCCAAAGTAGACCCCTGTATATGGATATTTGTACATACATGTGTGTGTGTGTGTATATATATATATATATATATATATATATATATATAAAACATGCACATATACTTTTGTACAAGTATAAAACACATCCATTCATATACAGCAAATACAAAACCACTTCAACAGCCAAATTCTGGTACCCATTCCATTAAAATAGACCAAAAATATCAAACAGGCAAGTGACCAGCACAGCATACAATGGGACACATTTATTAAATAAAACAAAAAATGAATAAAAGCAGATAAAAGAGTAAGTGCATCCATGTAGTACAACCACGCTTAAACAAACATCTCAAAACAGCTAACAAACTACTTTTTAAATCCATAGCATCCAGTCCTAGCAAGACATTAATTAAACAATTAATCAAATTAGCTAGGTGTAAGAGCTGGAGGTAGCAGGGTTAAAGATGTTAAGATTTGCATTGGGTCTGATGAGGATGGACAGGATTAGGAATCAGTATATTAGAGCGTTAGCTCAGGTTGGACGGTTTAGAGACAAAGCCAGAGAGGCAAGATTGCATTGGTTTGGATATGTGTTGAGGAGGGATGCAGAGTATATTGAGAAAAGGATGCCAAGGATGAAGCTGCCAGGTAACAGGAAAAGAGGAAGGCCTAAGACAAGGTTTATGGATGTGGTGAAAGAGGACATGCAGATGGTTGCTGTGACAGAGCAAGATGCAGAGGAGAGGAAGAAATGGAAACAGATGATCTGCTGTGGCAACCCCTAACAAGAACAGCCGAAAGAAGAAGAAGAAGAAGCTGAGTGTCCCATAAGGAAGATTGTGTACAAGCCAAATGCCGAAGACGCAAATAAATATGCAGATATTTGCAACAACTAACGCATTTAACATACAAAGCACTAAAAACTGTGCTTATGGTAACTAATCATATAATTGCTTAAAAGCCTAGAAAACTTGAAAACCTAGAAACATAAAAATTAATTTTCCTCTAGAAATACCTTGCATACTGGCTTCAAGTTTTGCAAATATCCCACGACACTAAATCTCACGAGAATGCACTCGCATAGAAGTGTTACTAGGCAACCAGTATGCTTTTATTCCTAGCTAGGCAAAAGGTGAAAAAACAAAATATATCAGCATAAAACAGGCTATAAAATAACATATTAACTAAACAAGCCTACCCTACAAGTACACATTATAAAGCAGCACAAAAAGGATACAAAACATGTATAACAAACTAAAAACAAACTAAAAACTGTTATTAAAAACAAACTACCTATAATACAGAGGTATAAATAAAAGACAAAACATGAATCATGCAACCTCACCTATAAACATATATGAAAATACATATATAGAGAAACTATATATATAAAAATGATACATACTTTGTAATATATCACAAAACAGTATTAATATAACCATTAGCAATGAAACTTTAATTTCCTGTCTCTCAAAAATGGCTTGAGAGAAGTAGCTTCATTCAAACTCTGTTGTTTATCTGCTTGATAAAGGGCTATTCATCTCTGTTCGGCTTTCTCCAATATATTCCTGGTATCACCTAACCTGACATCAGGAGGGAGAATCTAAAGAGTCATAAAAGAGAAATTGTTCTCATACCCCACTGCCAAAACATGTCTCACTGCTGCACTTCTATCATCACCAGTGCTGCAATAATATAAATGATCCCATATTCTATCCCTAAAAGCCCCAGTTGCCATACCAATAAAACGATTGGGGCATTTACTATACTTATCTAAATATAAAACGTTACATGTAGAGCAATCAGCATAATTATGAAAAGCACATCTCTTGCCAGTGGCAGAATGTTCAAACACATTGTTATTCACAATGTATTTAAAACAATTAGCATTCGAAAGACATGCGTGTGTAAATGGGCGTGCCTTCGTTGAAAGTTGAGCATCGAGCTGGCACCTCGCATTTCGTAAAAATCTACTGCCAATCATTAGTGGACTGGAGTTCTGCTGTGGTGACCCCTTACTGGGAAAAGCCGAAAGACAAACAACAGCGCCTACAACTCTACGTACCATCTCTAAGCAATTGTATTTTAGTATTTAAATGACCTGTTCTGTGGCATAGCCATCTCTTCAAGGATTTCATGTTCCTAAAAGTGATCTTAAGTTGAGGTCCTAAAACATTCCTAATAGTTTCATCTGCTGTTAATATATACCAATTGTTATATATAATATCCATTATGTGTTTATTATCAGAAGTAAACGGAATACATAATCTACCATCCTGTGAATTCAGCCTAATGGAGTTAATCTTATGTCCTTTAGAAAAAAAAAAGGTCTACCCCTATTTACTCTTTCAATATTCAATACCTTGAGCTGGGCATCACACTCTGCTCTTGTATATCCCCTATCCAAAAAACTGTCTTCTCAACATATTAGCCCGCTTAGCCAATATGGCATCATTGCTGGTCAACCTTGATAGGTGTAAAGCCTGTCCCTTCAATACATTTCTGAAGACATAATTGGGGTGCATACTTGACCTCATTAGAAAGCTATTTTTCTTGTAAGCATTCCTAAAAATTTGCATCTCCAGTGTGCTGCCTGCTTGTTGCAGCCTAACATCAAGAATATCAATACCATCTCATAACATATGAGATGCAAATTTTAGAAATGATGTACTATGGCTAAGAAACTCAATAAACTGATAAAGCTCTTCCACTGAGCCTCACCATATAAAATACGTCATCCACAAATCTTTTATAATATAGTAAATGTCTCTTATATTCATCATTAGTAAGACTTTATTTTCCCAATGTGCCATAATCATATTAGCATATGAGTTGGCACATGGAGTACCCATTGCCACCCCAGCTAATTGAATGTAATACTTTGCTCCAAATGTGAAAACATTATTCACTAAGACTAATCCCATCAACATACATAAAGTATGCACAAAGCCACTAGTGAAATCATTATTGTTTCTAATTCTTCATAAACTGAATGCCAATATCATTGGGAATACAAGTAAATAATGAGCAAACATCAGACATGACTAGCATATCATGCCCATCCAATGGGTTTGTCTCAAGAATCTCAAATAATGTAACTAAAATGTTTTGTATTTGTTAAAATTGTGGATGACTTCAACAATAATGGATGTAAAATCCTTTCCAAGTAAATGGATATGGACTCAGTGAACCAAACTTGTCTTGCCACAATAGGTCAATATGGAGGATTCATCAAAGACTTATGGATCTTATGTAGACCTTTAATTAGAGGCAACAAAGGTTTCTCTACCATAAAAAACTCATATAACTCTTTACTAATATATCTACAGGAAAAGTTATCAAATAACTCATTGTGAACATTTCTAATAATATCCTGCACATCCATCAAAGCAATGCATTTATATGTAGTAACATCTGATAACATAGCAAACATCTTGTTCACATAATCAATGCAATTCAACACAACAGCACCACACTTATAAGCAGGACAAATGGTGATGCAGCCATTGTCTTGAAGATCTTTTAATGCTCTAAATTCACTAGATGAAAAGTTATAGGTTCATAGGTTCATAGGTTCATACTAGGCTATCTGCCCTAGGGCATTTATAAGCCTAGCCAGAGTGTGTGTGGCTTTCACCACCCCTTAGGATGAGAATACTATACCCATTAGTTTGCTGTGCCTCTGTCCAGCAGTGATACAGAGATGATTCCCGGGGTAAACCTATGATCTCCCATCCACTCGTCAAGATTTCTCTTGAACAGAGTCAGTGAGGGGCTCTGCCTCACATGGACTGGGATTCTGTTCCATAGTGTAGGGAGTCTCTGGGTGATGAATCTGTCCCTCCAGCACGTCCTATTTATATCCGTGTTGAGGTTTAAGTCTCTTGCTCTCGTGGCTCTGGTGGATTTGGATTTTTGAGGTGGAGCATGTCCATTAATTCGGGTTGGACATGGCCTTGTATGTCAGGCACAGATCACCTCTGAGCAGACGGTATGCACTGAATAGAGCTGGAGTTTCTTCAGTCGGGCATCGATGACATATGTTTGAGCCCCTTTATCCTTTTGGTGAGGAACTTTTGGGGTCTTTCCAACTGCTGCAGGTGTCAGGTAAGGTACATTGGGCGTTGTACTCAATCATTGGTCTGATAAGTGAAGAGTACAGGGGTACAATGACCTCTCCTGATCTGGATGTGAATCCCTTCATGATCAGGTGGGCAATGTAGAAGGTCTTCCTAACCACTTTGGCAATGTGAGTGTCAAAAGAGAGGTTACTGTCAACTTGGGTCCCCAGGTCCCTGATAACTTCTTCCGTGTTTAATGGATTACCACCTATGTGGTAATTAGGGGTTACCTTGTTTTTCCCAAAGGGTATGACTATACATTTTTGGCATTTAGCTTAAGGCCATGGCTCTGGCACCAGTTATCCATTTCTATGAGACCTTTCTGGAGGATGTCTGTGTCTGATGGAGTGTCAATTATGGTGCCCAGTTTGCAGTCATCTGCAAATTTTGTCAGCCACAATCCCCTATGTTTGCCTGCACTTCAGAAAAATAAATGCTGAACAAGAGGGGCCCAGGACTGAGCCCTGTGGGACAATGACGCTTAGAGTCTGACATGGCACCAGCAACTCTAACCCTGTGTGTTCTGTCCTTGAGCCAGTTTGCAACCCATCTTGTGACATATGGGTTTGCATCTAAGCTGGTGAGCTTTTCTATGATGCCCGAGTGGGGTATTGTGTCATGCTTTTGCTAGGTCAAGGTAGGCTGTGTGAACTGCCTTACCCTCATCAATGGCCTTAGTGACTGTTTCAAAGTCAACCAAGTTCAAGAGGCAGGATCTGCCCTTGACAAAGCCAAATTGGGTAGGATCCAGTGTCTGTAGGTCCCCAATGTCTTTATTTATGAGTTCCATTATGATCCTCTCCATAGCTTTGGAGACAAGGCTCGTCAAGCTTATGGGGCGGTAATTTCCAGGGTCCGTAGAAGTACCACCTTTGTGGAGTGGGACAGTTGCCGTGACGCCATTCTTTATCCTGTAGTAAGGCTAAGATTAAACAGCAGCCTTATGTGTGGGTTTAGTTCCTCATTGAGTTCATGTAGCACACAGCCGGGGACACCGTCCGGTCCCATTGATGCTGTGTTTTTTGCTTTAGAGAGAGCAGCTCTCACCTGGGCATCTGAGATGTTTGGGAGGCTAGACTCTGGTGGGATAGATATTTCTCCTTTTGGGGGGGGGGGGGGGAATTTGCACTGAACCTGTCTGCCAGTATGTTGGCAATGTCTGTGGGTTCAGTGATTTTTTGGACTAATTCTGAGCATATCTGGGAGTTTCCACCCAGGTTTCTAACATAGCTAAAGAAGGCTTTATGATTGTCTTTTGTGTCATTAGCGATTTTTCTCTCAAAGTTGGCCTTGGATGATTTTGAGTGATCGTAGTTTTTTGCTAGTATTGATCAGAGATGCCTTCCCATTTAGGGATTTTGCTCTGTCATGTAGTAGCTTTCTCCTCTTGTTGTAGAGTTTGTTTATGGCTGGAGTCCACCAGATCGGGCACCTGCCTTTCCTGGAAAAGGTCTTGATTTTATTAGGGATTGCTTGATCCATACATTCCTGGAGGTGCTCGTAGAAGGCATTTGTAAGGGTTTCAGCAGCGTGGGTTGTGGTTTCCACTGGCTCAGGGGCCTTGAAAGATCCCACTCCATTCTTAAGAGGTGTGAATTTTGTTTTTGAGAATTTCTCCACTGTGGTCTTTTTTGCTGGGGGGATGGATCTCCAGAGAGATTAATTTATGGTCTGATCTCACCAATGAGGGATATACTTCCGTGTGGAGCATTTTGTCCCCATGTTTGTGATGATCAGGTCTAGTATATTTTCTCCTCTTGTGGGAATGGTGACTAGTTGTTCCATAGCATTTGAGTTTATGAACTCAAGGAACCTTTGGGCTAGGGTGTTGGGGCTTGAGTAATGTTCCCAGTCTATGTTTGGGTAGTTGAAGTCACCCAATATGATGGTGTTTGGAGAGACATTTATACTCTCCAGTGTCTTCAGGAAGGCTGTATGGGTTTCCTGAGTTTGAGAAGGTGGTCTGTAGCATGTTACAAACTGTAGGGCAGTTTTACCTATGGTTAATTGCACCTGGATGGTCTCCGATGCTTCATGTTGCCACTAACCTGGAGGTGTGGGTATCCTTTATGAATATGGATACTCCCTCCTTTTGTAGTTCGTCCGGATTTTGGGGATGATATGAGGTATAACCTGATAGTGCTGGGGTGCTCTCAGGAGCCTTGAACCAGGTTTCAGTCACAGCACAAACATCGATGTTCTCCATACTGAGGAGGGCTTTGAGGGCGTGCATCTTGAGGTTTAGACTTCTGGCATTGAGCAGTATTACCCTTATTTTTCTCCATTTTTGTTTTCTAGGCGGTAGGTTTATCATTTGAGCCTTGCCTAAAAAGGCACTATGGGGTGGCTAGAGCCTTTGCCAATATCCGAAGCCCAGGGTGACAGGTGCAAGGTCAAGCATGTCATCCCAGGCAGACAGACATTGGATCCCCTTAGAATGACACCAGTAATTAAGCCAATTATTAAAGCTGATCATTTTGTCTCTGTATTGTGGCATCATTCTTGGTGAGGGTAGGATACTGCTCAGGGTCAGGGTCATACCAGCCTGGGCTACATAATCTGAGAGCTTTCATGTAGTCCAGGGAGGTACATCTCAGGTAGTTCACACAGGCATGGACAATGACTGAGTCATACTTGTACTTGCTGTGGAGTGACCTGAGTGCTTGTGTTATGTGGCGGATTCTAGCCTGACAGGCAGCTAACTGTGATCTTTTCCTTGTTCAGTCTGGTGAGTGGGACGCCTGACTATGGAGTCACCTATAACAAGTGTGTCTGGCATTGTGTTTGGCCTTAAGGGCTGTGACTGTTTAGCACACTGACTTTGAGAACTATGTGTTGCATGTCTTATGTCTTGAGGTGGCAGTTGCTTGGGTGTCTGCTTTGGAGGCCTCTGTAGTTTTGGTAGATTTTGATCAGTGCCTCCAGTATGTCTTTGTGTGTTTATGTGTTTGTTTTGCAGTTGTGATAGTTCTATGTGAAACTGGGTTTGTGGTGTGCGTGGTTTCCTTCTCCTCCTGGCTGGTCTTGCCAGTCCTGAGTTGAGAGAGCTCAGCCTCCAGTTTGGCTATATAGTTGCATCTCTCACATGTATTTGTGTTTTGTGGGAGAAGGAGGGTTGTCTGTGTACATGAGGCAATTGTAACATTGCCTCAAGATGCCCAGATTCACCAGCTGAACAGGAGATAGCAACTGACATGCTAGAAAAGTGAAAAAGTTTGCTGTGTAACTGAGTCAGAAGGGACCTATAGGGAAATGGGTACTCAGGATTCTAGGCTAATGTAGCACTTTGTTTAGTATACAAGTACTTTACCTATATAAAAATGCTTTAGGAGCAAGTGCTGAGCTATTGAGATAGAGAATAGACTGTTTAGATTGCAAGTAGAGAAGTTCTAAGGGAAAAATTGAAGAGCAGACTTTACGGAGCCAGAAATAGTTTAACCTTGTTTAACCGGGCGCGATGGTCTCTATGGGCAACTCAGGCTAAATCAGCTAAAGCGGGCTTTATAGCAGGGGTTGAAAAGACCTAGGAATTGACCCAAAATGGCCAATAGACTACAAGTTTCTGGCTGGAACCACTGCTCTAGGGACAAATAGGCTGCTCAGTGCTCCCCACTCCCACTGGTGAACAAAGAAGCTTCCTTTATCCAAATAAGGATATGGAATAGCACAGGAACCAAGCCAAAGCCCAGAGATCAGCAAACTCTGAAGACTGGACTATTCTAGTTCAGTAAGGTGGGAAAACAAGATTTTACAGAAAACAGAGGAAAAACAGACAGTAATGCGTGTGTTAGCCTACAGGTAAAATTAGCAACAAATAACTTTTTAAAAGTGCAAAACAGTTAATCAACACAAAAACAGTTTAAATATAATGCAGAGCTGTATAAACAGGCGAAAATGCAGTTGCTAAGCAGTAAATAATCAAAAGCCAGAAAAAATACTTAAATCAGAAAAAGTCACTCTTTTGCTCTGCTGCTTGTAGAACTCTGCAGGACACCACAAGGAGCTGTGCTGAGTTGAATACAAGTGAAAAGCTTTATTACAGGGGCTGAAAAGAGCTAGGAATTGACCCAAAATGGCCAATAGACTACAAGTTTCTGGCTGGAACCACTCCTCTAGGGACAAACAGGCGCTCAGTGATCCCCACTCCCACTGGTGAACAAAAACGCTTCCTTTTATCCAAATAAGGATATGGAATAGCACAGGAACCAAGACAAAGCCCAGAGGTCAGCAACTCTGAAGACTGGACTATTCTAGTTCAGTAAGGCGAAACAAGATTTTTTTGTTTTTGTTTTTTTCTTTTTTGCAGAAAACAGAAGAAAAACAGACAGTAAATGCTATAAATGCTTTTAAACGGCTAGCGCACTTGAGTGTGTTAGCCTACAAGTAAAATTAAGCAACAAATAACTTTTTTTTAAAGTGCAAAACAGTTAATAAAAACCTTTCCTTTTAGTTATAAAAACCTTTCCTTTTAGGTTTGTTGGTATCATTATACAGCTTAAAAAATCATGTTCACGAGTATGTAGAAAAGCTTCTACCTGAGGATGCACATTAGGGCAGTACACACTCGGCTTCCTCAAAAAATTATGCTATGTATTAGTTCCAGAAAATAAGACATCTAGCATGATATCTCTACACAATATTTTCAAATCTACCTCTATATCACTAAAGCTGCCAAATGCAGCAGGTACAAATGTAAGTCCTTTCTGAAGAACAGTTAAATCTTCTTTTAAAACAAAATAGGACAAATTATAAATCAAGTCTCTTTCAACTGTTTCCAATAATTCTTTATTGATGGAGTGACCATATGTCCACTGGAATATTTCTGTCACTTCCTCGACTGAGAGATCTCTGACTCTCTCTCTCATGTCTCTTATGGGGAGTGGCAAGTTTAAACAAATCTGTTTATCACCTTGTGAGATCCTAGAATTAATGTTAGGTCAATGACAGGTTACGCTGAAGTGAAAGAAGGAGCATTATCAATAGAAGTAGCAGATGCAGTAGGCACAGGAGTACCATTCTCAGATGGAATCACAAGGGTGTTGGAATCAATGCCACCTGAATTACATGTTTTCACATTATCACCACATATAGTACACTTCTGCCCCAGAGAAACCAACTGTATCTGTTCCTAATCTTGGGGCCATGAAAAAACATTTCCATTCTTAAAATCCCTTAAACCCCTTTCCAATTTGGATATTTTTTGTTGTTGCAATTTCCACTCATGGGAAGTAACAAAAGAAACAACCTCATCTATGGCCTTATCAGCCACAGTCTTAAGTAGCTGCTCAAGTACTCTCTTTCTTATCTCATTCAGTTCCACTGTTGTTAAATCTTTCATCTACACAGAATGTTCAATTAATAGCTGCATATAGCCTAAGCTTGTGTCTAAATTCAACTTCTACCATTTAGATAAAAGGTCTGGATAGCTGTGGCCATGCATGGGCATTTTAATTATTTGTAATTAATATCTTTCTAGGATTGGATATTATGGATTTAAAAAGCAGTTTGTTAGCTGTTTTGAGATGTCTTATAAAGCATGGTTGTACTATGTGAAAGCACTTACTCTTTTATCTACTTTTATTCATTTTTTGCTTTATTTAATAAATGTGTCCTGTTATATGCCGTGCTGGTTGCTTGCCAGTTTGACATCCATTCACATGACAAATCAGTACTCATAAACAAGTCAGAGTTCAGTCTGTCATAGTCTACTGCATTAATAAATATATGTGTAATTTAGGAGTATTCATTCTGAATGTCATAGTGCTCCTTTTATAACTTACACCTATTAAGTGTCTACATCTTTATATGTCACACTTATGAAAAAACATTTCAGGCTGTACCAACAGTGTTACTTCTACAATCCTAATGTGATATTTTCTAATGCAGTCCATGTTGAGGGGCTGTCTCTTTTTAGAGCAGACAGAAAACATTATCTCAGTGGTAAGTCTGGGGAGAGGTGGCTGCATATACATCAATAACAACTGAAGTACCAGTTCTGAGATAGTATCCATGTACTGCTCAGATAATCTACAGTTTTTGTCACTGAAACACAGACACTTTTATTTACCCAGGGAATTTAACAGCATCTGCATCTCAGCTGTCTAAGTCCTCCCAGTGCTAATACAAATGAGGCAAATGCCCAGATCATACCAAGCTATAAACAAAATGTAAAACAGGAATCCAGACTGTATTCTATAGTGGCAGGTGACTTTAATCAGGCCAGCTTGAAAACAGTTCTGCCCCACTATTTCCAATATGTGGACTTTGAGACAAGGGGTGAGAACACACTGGACAAGGTATACAGCAATGTTAAGCTGGCATTTAAAGTAGTGCCTCACCCATACTTAAGAAACTCCGGCAACCTCTTCATATTGTTACTACCAGCATATAAACCATTGCTAGCCAGAGGGAGACCCAACAGTTGAACTATTAAGAGTATGACCAGAGAGTGCAGTCTTAGCATTCCAGGACTGTTTCGAGAGTACAAACTGGGGCATATAAAAGTAGGTGGCTACTGAGAACCAGTGTATTAACCTAGAGGAGTACTCTACATCTCAAAATGTGTGGATGATGTGACAGTCACCAAAAGCATCATTACACAAGAGAACTAGAAACCCTGGTTGACGAGAGAGGTGTACAAACTAATGAAAGCAAGGAAAGCAGCCTTCAGGTCTGGAGACAGGGAAGCCCTCAGAACAGCCAGAGCAAATCTGAACAAGAAAGTGAGGGAAGCAAAATGCATCTATGGCAGAAAGATCCAGAGCTACTTCTCTGACCAAAAAAAACCCAAGCGCGTATACTCTATGCCAGTCCATATCTGACTGACTACACAGCCCTATCTTTGCAATGTGAGGACAACAAGGAATTCCTAAATAAGATGAATGTCTACTTCAGGAGATTTGAGAAAGGGAGCAGAAAAATAGCAAATAAAATGTCCATTGGCCATAATGAGAAAATGCTCACCCTAAATCCAGCTGATGTCCAGAGGGCACTGTGCAGAGTTTACCTGAGAAAAGCAGCTGGGCCTGACAACATCCTAGAGCATGTGCTCAGGGATTGCATAGTGCAGCTAACAAATGTCCTCATGGATATCATGAATAACTCTCTGAGTCAGCAAATAGTTCCGAAATGCTTCAAGGATACAACAATCATTACATTATCAAAGTCATCTCCACCATCTTGCCTAAATGACTACCAGCCTGTAGCCCTCAACTCCACAGTGATGAAGTGTTGAAAGGCTGGTCAAGGATGCCATAACTTGCCATGCTTAACGAGCAAACTGCTCTTTGGCAGATGCCATCTCTCTAGCACTACATCTATCGCCGGAACACATTGAGAATAAAAACACCTATGCAAGGGTACTATTCATTGACTTCAGCTCTGCTTTTAACATGGGCATCCCTCTTCATCTGGTAATGAAGCAACTCCAGCTAGGTGTCAACACTCCACTATGTAACTGGATTCTTGACTGTCTCACAGACAGACCTCAGAAAGTGTGCACAGGAAATAACTCCTCAGATAGCATCATTCTTAACATTGGAGTTCCACAATAATGTGTACCAAGTCCCTTGCTGTTCACCCTGTTAACACATGATTGTACAGCCAAGTACAAAACAAACCACATCATCAAGTTTGCTGATGACACAATGGTGTTGAGCCTCATCAGCAATGATGATGAAACAGCATATAGAGATTATATATATATATATATATATATATATATATATATATATATATATATATATATATATATATATATATATCTATAGGTCTACTTGAAAACACCGACATGCCAAAACACTGATGACAAGAACACCAAGACATGAAGATCGGCAACTGAGATGACCAACAGCTTAAAAGCACAAAACTTCACATGCCCGACAAACCACAATCCCCACAATGAAAAAAACAAATACCTTTTCCAAAAATCACACACACAACACAAGCACACCAAAAACCTTACAAATCTACATTAAACCTTACATACATAACTATCTATTCACTAACCTTAACCCAAACCCTAACCCTAAGGTCCGTCACTATCGCACACTCACCTAACCTGCTCCCTAACCCTAACTGACTTAACCCGCCCCTAACAATAAAGTCACTATCGCACATTTACCTTAACATGTCGGTGTTCGCAGCATCGGGCTTTTAAACTGTCGGTCATCTCAGTTGTCATTCTTCCGGTCTCTGTGTTTTCATCATCTGTGTTTTGGCTTGTCAGTGTTTTCAAGTAGACCCATATATATATATATATATATATATATATATATATATATATAGAGAGAGAGAGACAGAGATTTGGCCCAGAACAGCAGACCAACTCTGTCACCCATACAGTGGACCCATGGTGTACTGTTTGTTGGGTGGGTGTTCCCTGTGAGAAAGTAGGGTCCACTGGGATAGATTTCCTACCAGTTAATTGCTAAGAAGAGCTGGCGGAGAACCTGCTATTCATCCATATGTTGGGATATTCTTGGCCATTTTTCCTGTCTCTAATTGCTGATGATACTGTGTAGACTGGGCTGCCAAAAGGAAGACAATACTTATGTACAAGTCCCACCACCAGCCAGAGGGATGGCTCACTGTATATCTTTTCATCCTCCCTACCAGTCTAGCATCATATACTTTGCATTCCAACCTCTACCAGAGCCCATTGGATGATGATCCAGCAGGACCCTCCTCTCCAAGATAGATACATCAACCACCTGTAGCTCGGTTGCATATGCTGGTATGGGACTCATTTTTCCTGGGTTGTAATTAGGGTGTTTCCCTCTACAGCACTGGATCAATTTCATATATCAGGAAAATAGCACTATGATGCCTGCCTTAAGAAAAGTCCAAAGACCTGGGCTCTAGTGTTTTAGTAAAAACAGTGTAAAAATATGACCTCCTCTCCCACAGACAACAAAATAAACCAGAAAATGCAGTTGCAATACCATACAACGAGAAGCCGGACAACAGGTATTTTTAGCACTTTCAATTGGTTTTAATATCGAACTTAATCAGAAAACCGGAATAACCGGTTGATTGCTCTGAAATAGACCTGTTGTCCGGCTTCTCTTTGTGTGGTATTGTAACTACATTTTCAGTAAAAACACTAATTTTTTTGTTTTGACCAATGAGGAAACGTTTTATTCTTTACGGTTAAATCTGCATGTCAGCTACATCTCCCCAAGTATTATATATCAAAATAAGAATGAAGGCATGGCAAAGACAACAGTAACTTATCTCTTTAACATAATAAGATAACCAAGAATGAACCCTTTCTTGAATTCCAGTAGTACACTGATTAGAAACACTATATCCAAAATTGCAACAACCAAATACTGCATCATTACTTCTGTTTTGAATTAAGTAAAGAAACTGTCAAAGGAAAAATATACTTTAAAAATGATCAAAACATGGTAGGTTCAGGTTAAAGCACTTTAATCTTGCAGCAAGGAGACAAAAACGTGCTAATACAGAGTTTGTCTAACCAGAAACAGGAAATACTTTCATTTTTATACATTCTCAAATTAATCAAGTCCTACCATGCTGACATAACAGATTACCACCTTTTTCATCATCATCTGCTGACCATCTTTCCCAAGAATTTCTGCAGATTTATCAATTTTTATGTGAAACTTCCTGAGGAAAACAACATGGCCTTGGTTACTCTCAGTTAGATATATGTTATGTTACATTCAAGATACTATGGCTAAATCAAGCACAATGGTAGCAGTTCATTTCTCTAATAATCCTTTGTCTACTTTATCGCTAAATTACTACAGCTGCAGAGGTTCCCATCCTCTGGACAGAGCCGTTTGTCTGGAATCATTACATTTATAACATAAGGCATTGTTCATTCATTTACTTCTGACCTAGCAGATAAACACCTGCTTCTCAAGTACATTTCCACAAGGCATAAACAAGAACATTGCTGTGCTAGCAGTTACTAGGTCAGAGGGCAACTTGCAAGTTTCAGAAAGCATACTGCAGTTTTCAAAAAGCATCTTTTTTAGTCTCATATGAAACTCAATTTGTATAAAATACAGTGCATGAAAAATAGAATGAAAAGCATATTAAAATACTTGATTATTAATTTGGCATTAAGCATACACACATGAATACATATTTTTCTAACAGAAACTATGAATGCTCAGACATATTAAACCCCATCAATGAGAAAACATAAATCAACATATGCCACTCAAAGCAACATACAAACCACATAAAAATGAAATGTCTACTTTATACAACTGTTCCTCACTTCAAATCAATGATACAAAGTCCACTGAATTCTGTACAGCTAACAGACCTTCCCTAAGGGTCAATATTGCTGGACTGTTTTTTTGCTAATGTGGAATCAATTAAGTGCATTTTAACAATTTATATTATTCTTGCCAATGTGCATTTTATAATATATATCTATATATATATATATATATATATATATATATATATATATATATATATATATATATATATATATATCAACAGAAATACTACCTATCTCAATGCGCTAGAGTCTTTCACTGTTCAACAGAATAAGATATTCATGGGTGATCTCAACTACCCCTCTACAGGTTGAGAATCCTACACCACTTCTAATGTCAAGCCCAGCAATTCATAAACTGTTAATACCAACATCCTGGAACAGTTGGTCCATTCTCCTACCAGGGATACAAACATCCTTGACCTTGTACTCACCAACATGGGGTAGCGACATTCCTCACCTAATGTAATACTTTCGCTCGTCGATCTGACCATAAAGCAGTATTACTTAAAATAAAAATTAAATCCAGGGATCCAGCAAAACCAAAAACCTTTACATACTATTCCAAGGCTAACATCTCTCTACTAAGCCAACACCTTGGCTAAATTCAATCACCCCCAATCCCAGTAAACACCATAGAATACACTGACACTGAGCTATTTACAAAAATCTCTGCACGGCCAAATTGATAACTGTAAAGACCGAGCTGTTTCCCCTCTTATTAAGAATAAGACAAACTCAAGAAACAAGCCACACATACTAAAACCCCCCTGACCAATTTAAACAGGCAGCTAAGAGGGCTGATTAATATAGTAAGGGCTAAATATGAAGAAAAAAATAGGTTCTCAAGCAAAGGACAACCACAAAGTTTTATACAGCAATGTTCGTAACGTCAGCAGACATAGACAACAATGTGCAGAACTTATTGAAAATGGCAACACCCACACAGAACCACAAGCCATTGCCAACCTTTTGGCTGACTGGTTCAGCCCAACCTCCCCACCCTCCCGACAGTCCAAAGAAAATACCACCCCCCCCCACCCGGGAACAGGTCACTAATGAACTTTCCTTTCCAAGTCCAAAAACACTGCATAAATAGGCCATGATAATATCCCAAAATGTTTAATAAATAGCATGAAATATGACCTCTCTGGTCCACTTGAATCACTTTTCAGCTGCAACCTTCAGTCAGATTTTGTGCCAAATGAATAGAGGATGGCTACAGTCATTCCCCTGCACAAAGGAGGCCCAACCACTGAACTGGGTAACTACAGGCTCATAAATCTTTCCATCCTCATATGTAAGGCCATGGAAAGAATAATCATGGACATGATAAAGGAGGATATAATAACTGGAAAACACTGGACTCATCACAGTTTGGCTTTGTTAAAGGAAAGTCATGCCTCCTAAATCTGGTGAATTTTTTTTAGAGGGTCTCCAAAGCATTGGATGAAGGTAAGACTGTTCACACAGCTTATTTCAACTTGGCCAAGGCTTTTGATTTAATACTACATTCAGGCATTTTAGACAAGCTCACTAATTTAAGTATAAACCCTTTTATACCCAACTATCCTTCCTGTCCCACTAGCCACTACAATTCCACTTCCTGCCTATTGCCACAACCACCTTACTAATCTATCAATCTTGTCAACACCACTTCCTCTATACCACTGTCTCTCTACCTACTCTATTTGACCATATTTTATTCCAACATGTATTATTTTCTAATATCTTCTACACTAGTCATTATTCTCTCTATCTCCACCTCTTACCACTCCAGTCTCTGACCCACTCCTATGTTCACCAACTTCTCACTCATACAACATATATCCAACTACTTTATCTTATACTGTCTCCCCTAATCTCTTTACTACCTCTACCTCAAGTCTATATAAACTATCCATAATACAGGTTTTGAAACCTTCCCACAAAGCTAAGCCAAAACTATACAAACTCCATCTAGCATCTACTACACACTCTCTCCTCTCTAAAATCCTACTTTGTTCTGGAGATATCCATCCTAACCCTGGCCCCTCTTCTCTCCCCAAAACTACCTCCACACTGCCCCCATCTTACTTCTCTAACAGTCACCAACCTCAGTCACAACAATCATCTCCATCCAAATACTTAACTATTTACTCATTGAATATTCAGAGTCTAGCAAATAATGTCACTGAGCTGCACTCATGGATAACTCTCAATACCCTTCATATCCTCTCCCTATCTGAAAACTGTCTCAAGCCACAAATCTCAAATAGTGAAATACTCCCACCAGGTTATATCTTCCGATCTGATAGATCTGTAAAAAAAAGGTGGTGACGTGGCCATCCTCTACTCAAACAACCTTAACCTCTCACCATACCCTTCCCCAATTCCTGACTTCCTCTCAGCTGAAATCATCATCCTTAACTGCCATCTGAATCCCCGCAAAAAAAACTTGCAATTGCCTCTGTCTACCTTCCTCCTGGTAACAATCTGCCCATTCTTGAAAACATCCTATCCTGGTTCTTCCACAACATACCATATGAGACACTTATCCTTGGTGATGTCAACATTGATTGGTCCAAACTCACAACTGACTCGCCCCAGCTCAGTATGCACCTACACGGCTTCCACCAACTTATAACATCTCCCACTCGCTTCCATAAAAATTCCACTTCCAGCTCCATCATAGACTGGATCCTTACCAATTCCCCCCACCAATGCCACAATCCCACCACCTTACCTGACTCCCTCAGTGATCATCTCCCTACCACCATCTTAAGACACTACTCCCATATTCCTAAACCTCACCTTATCAAAGACTGTCGAAAACTATCGACCTCCAATTCATCCCAATTTAACTCCATTCTCCACAACATTGATTGGTCCATCCTAAAACACCTTCCCTTAAATCAGTAATATCTTCATGAATACTCTAAACTCTTTAGCTCCCTCTAGGAAGATCAGAGTAAAATCAAATCATGCTCCCTGGCTCTCCAAAGAGACTAGGTCCCTTATGAAACAAAGAGATTGTGCTTGGAAAACCTGGACTAAAACTAAACAACCACCTTTTCTTCAAAAATACAGGCAACTGAGGAACCCTGCAAAAAAACATACAACTAATGACAAAAAGTTATACTATAGCTCTGCTCAGCTTAAGAACAAATCCAATCCTCGAAAATTTTGGTCACCTCTCAACAACATCTTCTATCCTGGAAAGCCCTCTAATCCCTCCCCATACCCAAACTCTTCCTCTCAGGAAACAGCTACCCTCCTGAATAAACACTTTATCTCTTCCATCCAAAATCTGGTAACCTCTAAGTCAAACTCCATTACGACACCCAACCCTCCAAGTCCCACTAACACAACTTTGTTTTCTTTTGACCCATTTCCCATTACTTACATCAAATCTCTACTACTCAAGCTAAAACCTTGCTCTCCTTCCACTGACAGTCTATCTCCTACATTCCTCAAACTTGCTGCTGACTCAATTGCCTATCCTATATCTATACTAATTAATCAATCTATTCTGGAGTCAACTGTCCTCACCCTTTGGAAATCTTTCTTCACTATCCCTCTTCATAAGAGACCCCTCAAACTACCAACCCATTGCCATTATGTCCCCTCTCCAAGATATTAGAAAAATGTATTCATTCACAGTTTCTCTATCATCTCCTCACTCACCACTTACTTACCCCTACCCAACATTGATTTCGTCCTCACCACAGCACCACCACTGCCCTCCTCTCCTTTACTCATATCATTGCAGAGGCTCTAGACAACAATAAACTAATTTCCTGTCTCTTCCTAGATCTCTCCAAAGCCTTCAGTACTGTCTCTCATCCTCTACTACTATCCAAACTCATAAATCTCCACCTATCCCCCTCCGCACTTGCCTGGTTTAATAGTTACCTATCTGGCAGGGAACAATTGCTCTCATCCTCCTCACCTTTCCTTTCCATCTCCACTGGTGTTCCCCAAGGCTCCATCTTGGGACCCCTTTTGTTTAACATCTTCACCAATGATCTTTACACCTCATGCAAAGAATCCTCCCTTATTCAGTATGCCAATGACTCCACACTTATATCCATCTCAAATAACATTCCTGAACTACACTCCCTGACCCAACAGGCCCTACTATCCACTGAGCAATGGCTCTCTCACAACCTATTGATCCTAAAACCCAAAAAGATCAAACGCCTACTTTTCCTTCCCCGTTCTCTTTCTCATCACAAAACCTCCTTTTTTATTACATCTTCTAACAATACAACTATCCAACCTGACACCCACACAAAACTCCTAGGGGTCATTATCGATGACGAACTAAAGTTCAACCTACACATACTCCAATGTATAAAAAAAAAAACAAACAAGAAACTAGGTCTGCTATATCAGAAGAAAAAATTCCTAACCCCTGAATCTAGACTTATCCTGGGCCAAGCACTCCTCCTCCCTCTTATACACCGTCCCAGTTCTTACCAGTATCCAGGCCTCCACTCTAAACAAACTCCAACAGACTTGCCATAAAAGAGCCAGATTCATTATTAACTCCCCATACAGCTCACACCACTGCATTTCTTTAAACTCTCTTCAATGGCTTGAACTTTCCCAATTTCTGCTATCTTATCAATTTCATATGCTACACCCTATTCTTTATAAATCCTCCTTCTGTCCATCTCTATTTTCCTTAGTCTCAATCTACATCCCATCCCGGACCCTCCATACTTCTAACCAACAATTACTTGATATCTACCACACAAAAAGGTCAGTCGGCAAACTACTCTGCAAACACTCCCTTGCCCATGCTTGGAACAAACTTCCCCTTGACTTACGTTCAATCTCCCACACCTCACACTTTAAAAATGAACTAAAAGCTTAATTTCTCAATTCCAGAACCTACCCTTGACATGACACTACCTAGTCTTCCTTCCCTTTATGTATCCTGAAAAGGACCATACTTAGTACCTCATTACACCTCTCTCTCTCCAATGTGTCTACTATGCATTTGCATAATTTTATACAAACAAAACAATTTTATTGTCTACCTATTGAACTATATCAATGTAAAATTGTTTGCCTCTTTTTAATGCAACTTTAACTTTGTGCATGTAACCCAACATATGTGAATCTTTTTGCTATAACTGCTTTTATATCAAAATTGTTTAAAATTGTACTTGTTTAAAATGTACTACTGGAGCTTTTCTCTTTGGGTCTCCACTGAAAATGGGCCACAAGCCCAGTTGGACAAACCCAGTTAACAAATGTCAATAAATAAATAAATAAATAAATAAATAAATAATCACCCACTGGATAGAGAATTGGCTCAGTATAGGTGAGACCACCTCCACCAAGAGGCCAGTCACTAGTTGAGTCCCCCCAGGGCTTTGTACTAGGCCAGTTCCTTTTTGGCTTCTATTTCTCTGAAATGGAAGCATATGCAGAAGGTTAATGACTAAGTCTGCAGATGATTGCAAGCTGAGGGTTATCATCAACTCCCCTGCAGACAGTAGCATTCTTCAAGAAGGACTATCTCTGACTGACAAATGATGCTAAAGTCATGGTTTTAAACTCAATGCCAAGAAATGCATAATTGTACCTTTTGGGAAGTCAACCATGCCAGGTAGTTCCCATGTTGATTATACACCCCCTAAAGGTCGACCCAGAGGCCAGGGGACCTGGGTACACATGTAGACAGTAGCCTTACTTTCAAACACCATGAGGCCACAGTGAGGAAATCCTTTTATGTTGCACAAATTATAAGTAAGAGTATGGCTTCTAGGTCCAAAGAGGTCATTAGCCCACTGTACTCTGCCATTATCAGACCTATTATAGAGTACAATGATCCCTTTGGTATGTACCTGACCAGGCATTTGCAGCATCTAGGGTGGCCTCAAAGGTTCCTTACAAAAAGGATACAAGGCATAACAAACTCACATTGTGCAGAGTGACTTAAAGCCCTTTCCCTCTAATCAGTCTCGTATAGATTGCTGACAGGTGCTCTGTGCCTGGCTTACAAGGCATTTGCAAACCCCACACTTATGACTGTTCTGCATATTTGAAAGTCAAAAAATACAACAAATACAAGGACTATGAACTGTAGTTTTGTCTTTGACTTAAACAGAACATGCTGGGGAGAAATATATGTGTCCCAGAGACTGCCCCTCTTATGGAACAGGCTTCCCATCCATGTGAAGATAAGTTCATCTATTACCCAGTTTAAGCAAAATCTAGACAAGTGGATGGGGAACAGGAAATTTACACTGGGTCTGGCAGCCATGTCCTTTATGGACAAAGGTAGGTTATAAATGCCTGGCCATCAATGTCCTATATGGATGCAGGACATCATTATTCTTTCAGAAAGACTTGGCTAGGCTTAGAAAGGCCCCCAGGTCATTAACCTAGTAACAGTCTATTAATCTATAACACTCTACGAAACATAGAAACACACACAGACACACACACACAGACACACACACAGACACACACACACAGACACACGCATGCACACACACACACACACACACACACACACACACACACACACACACACACACACACACACACACACACGCATGCACACACACACACACACACACACACACACACACACACACACACACACGCACACACACATGCACACACGCACACACAGACACATACACACACACACACACACACACACACACACACACACACACACATTTCTTCTCTATTTTTTATTTACCTTTTCTTTTTTTTAATTTTATGCTTGTTAAAAAAAAATAGTATTTAGTGAGTGCAAAATGTTGGACGTTTATTTTTCTGTCTGATATTTTCGGCTCGTTAATATGTTGCCTTGAAGTCAGACAGATGTTTTTCAGTGGGCATTACCTCTGCATTAACACCCATCTATTGGACATTCATTTTTCAGTCAGGGGGGCGATGTACAGATGGCCATTCTCTAAAAGGAATTAGTGCTGTATACTTTGCATGAACTTGCAGAACTACAGACATACACCATTTTAGTGGATGAACACTGAGAGACATGCATTAAGTATTGAATATCATATGTACTGCATGGTCATAATAAAAGTTCTACATTTAAAAATACAAACTGATGTGAGTATAGTAATTCCAGTCAACATATTAAAATAGAAGGTTAAGGTCTAGATGGATTTGTACATAGAGTATATGAAACTAACAAGCTCTAAAACTCCATTCAATACTGAATGACCTAGAATGCTGTTTTCCTGATTTACTCCTAACTAATTATACTTTCTTCAGACTGGCAACTTAGTAAACATAAAGTTAATTAAATTAATAATACTTATGAGCAAAAATATATTTTAATGTGGTGTCTTTATATGCTTATAAAAAGATAAAAATTGCACAAAACTAATCAGTTTTCCTATATAAGATTCCAGCATTTGTTTAGGAAGACAAGAAATAAATTCAGCTAATGCATTTCTTTACAAAAAATAAAAAATGTGTTCAGCAGAATTAAATATTAATCATTTATACATAAAATAAAATTGCTGAGGAAATAAATTCTAATTAAAGAATAAATTAAGCCAATGAAAAAGGTATTTACAAAATTTAAAAGAAAATATGAACAGCAAAATAAAATGGTACTTATATAATGCAGGGGTTTTATAACATGCCATTTAAAGAAAGTTGCAACACTAAATACACAAGGACATCACTGATTATTTTGGTTATATCTTTCTCTCTCTCTGGGACTAGTGTCTTGTGGTAATACATTAATGAAGTCCAAAAAAAGAGGCACTGGAAACACTCAGAAACTTTTATTAAAATCGCAAGTTAAAACTTCTGACACAAAGTCAAAACTTTCCCCATCAAGGCTTCCTCAGGCGAATCGGAGTCAATTAAAATACAAAAACTCACTGGTTGGATTCAAGACGCTCTCCACAAGATGCTGGAATATTTGTCCTTTTATTTACTGATAGACTTGTAGTATTGCGCAGTATCATGCACTTTCAGCAAATACTCTACTTCTCTCTTCTCAGATGCAAAACAGTTCCAAAAGGCAAAAAGGCTGCTTCAATCAATTATCAATTAATAACACTATTTAAAATAAAAAATTGTTTCTCTAATTAAACTTAGCAACAACAACTAAACCTATAAGAACAAAATGTAAAATAAAGATAAAAAACAACCACCAGGGCTGGCTAAACACAAAAAATATATTATTCTTAAATAATTAAAAGTTGTAATAAAATATTTAAAAGTTTACCAGTATCATAAACTAAGTAAACTGTTTAAAAAAGTAATTAAACTGTGTTTGTTTTCATTTTCAATATTAATGTGCAAAGTTAAACAAAATCATCCAGAATTATGCATCCAATACAAAATGTACAAGTTGTGATGTGTGCTGATATTTAGTCTTAAGTGTGCCAATGTATATATAAAGCATCCACCTATTAATAGGCTTGACAAAGTGGGGGGGAGTTTACTACCTCTAAGTTCTTTTTTCTCTATATTATACACTGAATTGATTTCATTTTCATTTATGCCAGGATTCTGATTGGAATTAACCCCCAATTGGAGCCATCACTGACCTGTTGGTCAATGGCCCTGAATTTAAACTTGTGTCCTGGATGTTTCGTTAACTTTGCCCCAGCTTGTATGCTGGACAGTTTGTTACACCTAATGCGGTAATGACTTGGCTAGTACACTACCTGTTTTACTTTGCAGTGTTGTTTTTGTTTTTTGTTGAACCTCCACTCACCTATTTCAAAAAAACAGCCTTCATCAATAAATCATACAATACTTGCACATGTTGTACATGTTAGTCATACCTTCCTAGTTGAAAATCCTGTCCCTACTACTCTTCTCAAGAGTTCTGCTTTGTGCCCTTTGTATACTATACTGGTTTAATTTTGGAGTTTGTGTCTCAATTCATCGCCCATTAGCCAGGAGTCCCAATTTTAAAAAAAATTAAAGCATAGGAATCTATCTAGGTTGAATGTGCAAGTGAAATGTAGTTCTCACCATCTTCTTCATTCTCTTTCTTTCATTAAACTACTGTAACACTCTCACCTCTCATTTAACAGTGAACATCATACCTTCATCTTCTTTTTGTTTTAACTTTAACTTCAAAAAAAAAAGTGAGGGAAGTCATGAAACCTCCCCTCCTCCGAAAAATAAGGTTCTCAATTTCACCACAAAATTAACATATTCATCATATCATAATCATTCTAGCGCCCTACACTATCTTGCCAACCTTTTTTTTTCTTTTGAGTTTTAGCCAGAAAATTGTATCTTAGAGACCAGGTTTTCTTATTGTAATTCTTCCCTAAAGGTAATCTCATCTAAATAGTCTATTCTATCCTGAAATGTGAAGGAAAGAAAGGAAGGGAAGTCCGTTAATTATTGAGGTACCTGATGAACTCATCGATCCTAGCATTTGTTCCATCAACACATCACAAACATGTCATCTAGAAATTGAGTGTAGAGAGTAGCTTTGAATTGTGGTTCCCTTCGTTAATAAATAGGATCTCTCCTCCCAAAGATGCCATGACTATTAGCTCCCCACATGGGAATGGGAATCCTACCCAATTTTTTTGTTGGTATCCCTTATTCCTCAAATTTAATTAAAATTGTATGACAGGACAATTCACCATAACACTTACCAGTTGACTTTCTCTTCACTAGTTGCTTAGTTGCTCCTTAACCTTTTAATATAACTAATAGGGGATGTCTAGAATGGGGGATAGAAGAGAAGAAGCCGACGCTTCTAACGAAGCAATTAGGAGAACCCCAAAAAAACCCCAAGAACTTAAAAGACCAGAGTCTTTTAAAATTTTGCTTTTCCATACCACATATTTCTTTAAAATTACTGTATAAAATACCAACACAGGTGATGAAGCTTTAATTCTGTTATGTGCTGTATTCATCTCACTGATGGATGGATTCAATAAGCTTTCACCATTAAGAATTTGGTACATTCTTGTAATGTAATCTTCTACTTAGACATGATGGTACTAAAAAATACATAATGCAAGTATTGTGTAAGTTTATTGATGAAGGCTGTAATTTTGGAATAGGTGAGGAGAAGTAAAAAAACAACTACAAAAACAACTGCAAAAGTAAACAGGTACTTGTAAACAGGTGGTGTAAGTTTCTACATGTTACATAGGGAACAGAGACAGAAGGTTAAACGAACGAGAGGGATCTTACTTAACATCTACTTAGCATTAGGTGTAATAAACTGTCCAACGCCTCATGCGTAACATCCAGGAACATCCAGGGAAAATTCAGGAACATTGGCCATTGGACAGAAAGGTCAGCCATTGGACCAACAGGGTCACTCAACTCCTAAAGTAAAAAGAGCTCTCATTCCTATTCAATAAAAAGAGTTCTAAGAATGTAAGGTCCAAAATGAATGTGTGGACAATCGTGTTACTTCCGAGATTAAAGAATACTGAGAGAGGTAGTAAAACTCCCACCCTATTTCTTTACTCACATTTATTAATAGTGTTTATATTCATTTAGGCACTTACAAGACTAAAACACAAGCAGGCACATACAAGCACATACATGTAGTGTACATTGTTGTATTGATGCATAATTATATGCAAAAAGACACATTTAGACCTTTTTTTAGATTTATTTTTTTAGTCTTTTTTATTTTTTCTTTTTATTTCATTTTTATTTTACTTTACATTTTAGTTATTACCCTTTATTATTTTTATTATTTAAAGTTTAAACCCTTTTTTCTTGAATTTAAAAGTTGCTCTAAGAAAAGTCGGAGAACAAAACAAGTTGGGATCTTTTGTAAAGACTTTGGGATTAGTTTGTATGTTTTGTACATAGGGTTTATTTTTAACAAACTTTGTGGAACAATACACAAAGCAACAAACACAGTTTATACGTTACTTATAGTAAACTGTTAAATATTTTATTGTTAGAACTTATTTAATTAGAATTATATTTGTTTTGTAATAGTTTGTTACGTTGGTTGTTTTTTTAGTTTGTTACTACTGTTCTCATTCTTACTGTTTGTTCTCTTTTGCAATTTAATTAGCTTTTGTTTTTAATTAGTGTTAAATGATTGATGTAGTCAATTAAAATACACACAGCTTAAATACTTAATTATAGTCATGTGACAAACATTTAAACCTTCTGATGTAACACCTTCAAATAAGGTTTTAAAGTAAAATAATCACTGCGGCCAGGTGGCACATGGGCTCTCATATGCAATATCCATTTCATCTGTTCAGCATTTCCACACTCCCTGGTAGTGTAAACAGACTTGCGCCCATGTGCCCTTGGGCACTTATGTAAATAATGATGGCTGTGTACTTTACCATACTTCTTTTCCATGTGGTGTATGTGGAGATAGCTGATGCAGTGCTGCATGTGACCATGTAGTGCCCAGCACAGCTGTTAGATGTCACTGCATGCATCATTTTGTTATGTGTGATTCAGCCCTCACATTGTGTACATGTCAGGGCCCATACAGACAGACAACACTTTGCCGCATTGCCGTATACTGTGCACAACAACATCTGAGAGGTGGTGTGACACTGCTGCTGCTTTATATCTGTTGTCTTCACTGTCATCCATAATGGATGGTGTGCTCATGGTTGCAAGAGGTCCTGCTGCTGCAGTGGTGGAGTGACCCAGCAATTCTAACCGGCCTGCCTACTTCTGAAGGATCATGTTATGAAGCATGCACCATGCTACAAAAAGCTATTAGGCCATGGGAGGAGCATACTACACTGCCAAAAGATATTCCTGGAAGTAGAACTGGGATTTAAACAGGCCAAATACACATGGTACTGCATGCTAGTTTGAGCTTGGATGGTTTCATACTGGAGGTTTTGCCACATTTTGCGAGTTCCATATAGCTGTCATAAATCAGGGCTCCTAGGGATAACCTTTATGAAATACAGCACAGTAGGGACATTGAGAGACTGATGGGGGGGTGCTGAGGTATGTGCAAGTACTGTTTGTGGCTGCCTGTTGTAGGTCGAAGCAATGTGATGTCGATATGCAGGAAGCAAAGATACAAATTGCTATACCGACTATTGCTTTATTAGCTCATTTGTTTTCTATATTACCTCGTACATGATGGGATGGCAGCTCTTCCTATTGGTATAATAGTATCCACAGACACTAGGTTTAGACATGGGTGCAAGTGATGGTTTCCAGCACTTACTAGATGCAGGAAAAATTACAGAAGCATAGCATGGTGTTGCTGTCCCCTGTTATGTTAAAGAAGCAAATGTGGCAGGAATATGTTCAGGAACATCATCAGTATTCTACAGACAGATGCTAAAGATATAGGTAATATGTCAGCAATTTGTTTCGGGAAAGTATCCGTAGCTGGTACAGTAAATGCTACACATACCTTGGTATTCACTTGGTAATCCTTCAGTTCCCATGGGGCCACAGATGTCAGCCAATTTCTCTATGATGTTTCTTTCAGCATGAAAGGGATCCATTAGCTCATGGTCTGTAGGCATGTAGGATGTTAACCTCTGCCTGTACTGCTTCTGTTGGCATATGAAGCCACACCACATGACCGTAGGATTGCTCACTGATTTCAGTAGATTTTGCTGAACTGCTGTTATCAGTACTCCAAGCAATGCTGTTGTAACACTGATATTTTTACACTGCATTCTGCCTGTTCCTGAATTTGTCCTGAAAATCAGGAAATCAGGGTCTTCATCAGAAAATTCAGTCGTGGTGAGTACTTGTTGTTTAAATAAAACGTGAACAGGGGTTACGGCTATCCGGGTGCTTCTTTTCTAGTTTATAGTACTTGAGACGTACTTTGAATCATTCAGAGAGCTAACACATTTCTAAATATGTTATCTAAAATGTACTGCTTCACTTTGATTTCCTATCTGCATTCAGACTATTTTGTCAGAATTATCTTTGATCATTTTAACTGCATCCTGGATGATGGGAAATGTTTCCATGACCACACAGTTAGACTACTCAAAATAATCATCTTCATGATACATCTTAAAAGAAATACACAAAGCCCAAAAAATCTTGAGACTTTTTTCTATAATGCTGATACAAAGGATCTGTCATCCAGGTGAATGCCATGTTTCCTGGTAAAACTGCATATCCTTTTCTATTTTGGGGTATAAATAATAATGTAGAGATGAGCAAAGCCTGGATTCAGGAAAACTGTAAAGTGCACATCACAGGAAGCAGTGCATATGCATTATTTATTCTTCTTGTCCTCCCCTCCACAGTATAGTTTTTAGGTACCCTATGGTTACCTAGTATAAGGGTTTCAAAAAACATGTCAGTTGGCAAACACTATTAAAAATATTGTTTAACATGTTTATACATTTAGTCATATGTTGCATTTAGTATATTATTTACAATTTCTTCAAATCTGTTGCTAGCATAATTATCAACCTTGAATGAGCAGCAATCCACATTTACTTCTGAGTATCACCTCTCCATTTTGTTTTCTGGACTATTCAGAAATGTAACTACTCATTTGTTTCTCCAGCATTAGGAGCAAAAGCTCTAATTATTAAAGCATTACAAGTATATTTAGGTGCTTTTGTGTTTTCCCAGTCTCATCAGTGTTTGTTTACTGGGCACTGGAAATAAATGGACACCGCGGGTCAGTTTGCACTTGCTCTTAGTTGCTGACTGGTCAAGAGGCCTATCAGATCAAAAAAAGCAAACTAATGGTAAAGACATAACATGAAGAAGCCAGCAGAGTTTAAAGAAGATATACAGCAGTTCAGGCTTTCAGTTTTTTTGTCTTATTTTATTTTTTAAGGAAAAGACAAATTTCAACATCTTTTCTCCGTAATTTGCAACACAGCCTGAAATCAGGAATACTTTTTTAAATATTACTCTAACTGACTTATAAAGGTAATGATCAGTATGCTTTGCAGTAGTGGGAAACTCAAATGTCTGGTACTATAGAATGAGTGTATTCCTACTCAGTGGTTTACCAGAAACTCAGTTTTTGCAAGGAATATGGCAAAATAATTGAGATTATGTAAAATACGAAACTGTTAAGAACTTTGATTTTGGCCTGTTTGTGATACACTGGGTCTATATTAGATAGTCAAAATCTTCTTTCATCGATGGCTTACTCATCAACCGCTATCCATCGAAACTAACTTTAGTGAACATCAAACTTTTTTACAGGGTAAGTAACCAATTGGCCAACACCACATCTTTGCCCTTTTCCACACTGTAATGCGATCTTGAAGTTTGATATATATAGCTGGAGAGTGCTGGGTGTAGCTCCCCACATTAGGGGATGTGTGGGGGGTAAAGCTCCCCATTTAGGTGGGTATGATTTAGTGCAATATGTGTTTCGGTGGGGTAGTGGCCAATTGGTTACTTACCCTGTAAAAAATGTCAATGTTCACTGAAGTAGTTTTGATGGATAGGGGTTGATGAAAAAGCTACAGGTGGAAGAAGATTTCAACAATCTAATAGAGACCCAATGCACTACCACATCTCTCACCAATTCTGGACAAAGTCAAAAATAACCAGGGAACAAAGGCCCATAACTTGGGACATTTTGAAATAATAATATTGTAATTCATTTAAAAAGTTTATAGAATAAGGCCACAGCCAACAGCACTACAGTTACTCCTTACAAAGTAGACCTTTCTGTAAGACACCACTAATATTCCAGATGTAAACTTCATACAGAAAACAGCCAGAGCAGACAATGTACAGTAATTGCAGCTTTTAGGGAGATTGCAGAGCATCAGTGTTAATTCAAAACACTACTTCAGTAAAAGTCTCAACAACATCAACAAACCTGCAGTACTTCAGAAAATCTACAAACTTCAGCAGTGTTCCTTCAGAACATAAAAAAACATTATCCAGTTAACCGTAACATACTTCACCATCTCCACAAACTTTCAAGTTTGCAGTGTAATTACACAGCCAAGAAGTAAGAAAAAGTGTAAAAAACTGCAGATGACAAGATGCATTAATCATAAAGTTACATATGTACTTTTTATAAATATTTCAACCAATACTTCTGTAGTAAAGACACCCTTAAATGTTTGGTTTACAGTTAAAAAGTTAAAAACTGGGTAAAGCGGTCTAAAAAAACTGTGTTCCAGAAATGTTCATTTAAATGTAAAGGTTGTAAGTTCAGGAATGTTGCATCTTTCCAGATGCAAAAGGGTTAAATCACCAAAGCACACTGCAGCATAGGTTCATAGGTTGGTACTAGGCTATCGGCCCTAGGGCCTATACAACCCTAGCCATAATAATTCCCTGGCTATTTCTTCCCACACTATTTACTTCCCTGGACTGCTGTCTAGCAGGGTGACTGATATGATCCCTGGGGTGAATTTCCTTTCTCCCATCCAACTGTCAAGGTTCCTTTAGAAGAGGGCCAAAGAGGTGCTCTGCTTGACATGTATGGGCAGTCTATTCCAGAGTTTGAGGAGTCCCTGGGTCAGGAACCTATCCCTCCAGCATGTTTTGTTTATTTTGATGACAAGGTTTAGATCCCTGGAGCATGTGGCTCTGACGGATTGGGATTTCTTTAAGTGTAGCATGACCAACAGCTCTGGGTTTGACATGGCCTTATATGTTAAGCAGAGATCACCCCTGAGTAGAAAATATGCAACAGAGTATAGCAGGAGTTTTTTTAAGGCAGTCAGCTTAGGGCATCTGATTTAGGCCTGTGATTCTTTTAGTGAGGTATTTCTGTGGCCTTTCCAGTTGTTGCAGATGTTTTGAGAGGGATATACCAAATTCTATAATGGGTCTAATGAGAGATGAGTACAGTGGGACAATGACCTCCTTTTTTCTGGATGAAAAGCCCTTAGTGATGAGGTGTGCCACATCGAAGGATTTCCTGACTGTTGTGGCAATGTGGCTATCAAAGGTGAGACCACTGTCCACCTGTGTCCTTAAGTCTCTTATCACACTTTTAGTGTTTAGTGTACTGCCACCTATGTAGTAATTCACGGGTGCATGTTTTTTGCCCAAAGGGGATAACTATACATTTCTTGGCATTGAGCTTGAGTCCATGGCTCTGGCACCAAGCATCTGTTACTGTAAGGCCCTTTTGTAGAGTATCCACATCATTTGGTGATTCAATAATGGCTCCCAGTTTGCAGTCATCTGCAAACTTTGTTAGCCAGAGTCCCTTAGTGTTGACCTGTACTTCAGAGAAGTAGATGCCAAACAAGAGTGGTCCCAGGACTGAACCCTGAGGTACTCCACTTGTCTGGAGCTGGATTTGGAGTTGGCTACTTTTACAATGTGGGTTCTGTCAGTAAGCCAGTTGGCAACCCATCGAGTGATGTAGGGATTAATGCCCAGCTTAGTAAGTTTATCTATGATTCCAGAGTGGGGGGTGGTGTCAAAGGCCTTGGCGATGTCCAGATAGGCTGTGTGGACTGCCTTACCCTCATCCACGACTCTGGAGATGGAGTCAAAGAAGTCAATCAGGTTCAGGAGACAAGATCGGCCCTTCACGAACCCAAACATATACACTCTCTCTTAATTAGCAGAATGAGTCAACTTCTAGCAATATGATTTCAGATGTAAATAACACAAATTCTCATTTACAGTCTTTAGATTCAGTGTAAATGCTACAGCACATGTAATTCAACATACAGAGTTAAGTTGCAGTATTGCACATACAAATGTCAACATAGTCAATGCACATAAAACGCAGATTTCCCAACCAAAGAAACATTTGCACTGTCTCAAATTCACATTAAAAATGTTCAGAATATAATAAATTCTAGCTTAGTTGTTACTCAAAGCACAGAGTTAAGTAGCAGTATTTTAAATACAGACATGAATGCAGTCAGTGTATGTAACATGCAGATTTCCAGACCAAATAGAAAGAAAACATTTGCTATGTCTCAAGTTCATAATGTTTCAACTACAGATATTCAGAATGTAATAAATTCTAGTTTCTTGCTTTCAGAAACCAGTGTAAATATTGCACTGATGGGGTAAGATGGATCAGAGTGCAGATTTTGATTAGTTTGATAAAGTAAACACCAGCATAAATGATATATATATTTTAGGACAAATTAAAGAAGAAATGCATACCTTATCTCAAGTCAGTGTTATTGCTAGTTCTATAAAAAAAATATTTTCAGCTTATCTATAAAGGGTGTGGCAGTCCAGCACCAAACCAGTGCATTTATCTATCATTGTTTAAGGTTGAAAGAAATGACAATATTTCATTGTTTACAGAAAAATATTAGGATAATATACTGATTAATCCAGACAAATCAACTTCAGTTACAAACAAACCTTTATTAGAGGATACAAATGCATTTTTGTCAGGATTTAAAGGGTCACAACAGTTTGAAGTGTAAGGCATGGACATGTCATTAGAGTTATATGCTGTTCTAGACTTCAGTAACAAGATATTATGGAAAAATAAAAATGCTACAGAATGTGCAGTACTGCACACAGATGACAATTGTAAGAATTTGCATACAGTAAATTATGCAATTGTGCAGAATTTGAAGAATTAATTACAACAGGCACATACAAATGTATGGGTTAAAGAAAAAAATAAATTCCAGTTCTGCTGACACAACTGAAGTGCTCAGAAAGACATATTGGGTGTGGCCAATGAGAAAAAAAGGGTATCAGTTTATGTATGGTAGACCAGAAATGACAAGTTAATTCACAGCATCAAGGGTTTACAGTTACAGATTTGGTAAATGAATTTTGTTACTCTTTTGCTTAGCAGATGTTGTTATTATGGTAGTAAAGTGTTGCAATGCATAAATAATTTCTTCATATAGACAGAGACAAACAGGCATTTACAGATATTAAATGATCTTTTGCTAGTTTACAGACTGTAACATTTAAAGTCAATGCAACATTTTGGAAGTGACATTACAGCTAAAAGTTCAGATGCCATGCAAAAAAGAGTGCATCATAAATATTATTAGGTTCATCTTCTATGTTATATTTGTATACATAGCTGACAAGTAAAGTTCCAGAATTAGATCAGTTCATAATATATAAAGAATCTTCACATACATGTATAAAGGACAGACAAGAAAACTTCCAGAATCAGATCAGTTCAGCTCTAGTAATAAATGCACCTATGTAAACAGTTCAGGATTGTATATATTTCATGTAGAATGTGCAGTTTAGCAGATTACAGGCCAACTCAGGAAGCTGAATTAAAGACAGTACTGTCTGCCATAAAAAGTATGGTATAGATTTAATATTCTTAGTGACAGTTTATGCAGTTACAGTTCTTACTATTTACCCAAGAAAATTACAGACAGTAATGATAAATCCTTACAGTATTCAGTAGTACTGAAAAAATGAAATGACATCAGCTAAAATAACAGCTAAGTTAAGACAGTGGTTGGAGTTTCACACACAAAACAGTATGTCAGACCTGAGGATTACAAGAATAAAGCAGAAAGTTCAACAGTTAATATTAATTTTATAGAGGTGCAGAAATGCAACAAATGAAAAAATATTAATACAGTATTAGATTACTACTTTAGTTTCATTTCAGGTTATGACAGAAAAAACAATGTCAACGAGGTTTCCATTTGATTTAATAATAAAGTTACAGCCTTTCCATTTCACTGTAGTAAATTATCAGTTCAGTTGCAAACTTGCAAGAATGTATTTATTAGTAACATCGGTTTAGTTCACTACAGTACTTTATTAGTTTGCATACAAACGTAGAAGAATTTATGTTTATTTCATGCAAAACAATGTAAATAAAGTCAGGGCAATAAGCAATGCATTTATTAATAACACTGGTGTAGTTCACAACAGTACATTATCAGTTTGCGGACAGGCTTACAATAATTTATTAGCAGCATATTTTTATTTTATAAAGAAAAGTGTAAATAAAATCAGGGCAACAAGCAATGCTATCAGTTTATAATTGCTAAAGCTGCAAATGTTATTTTAAATAATTTCCAGGTTGATTTTTCAGTTTGATTTTAAATACAGTCAAGAATATCAGTTGCCCAGCCTTGCACAAGTCATGGAAAAGGGAAGGTTTGAAAGGCATGGACACAGAAAAGGACACTTGAAAACAGTGTGCAATATCTCTGCAGTGACTGAGACAGTACAGGCAAAGGCCTTAACTTGGCAAGAGTTGTGGTGCAAAAGTCAAACAAAAAATGTGTACGACAGATGTATATTTATGTAAATTAGAGTTAAAGCAAGTATGTAAATGTTCTTAGGTTTTCAGATAGTTGTATAACAGCTCTAGTTTTCAGTTTATGTTTTTATCTATGTTCAAACAATACTGACATAAAAAGGTACTCACAGTTTAGTTTCCAGACTATAACATTTACCAGTTTTCAGTTATGCTTTTATCTGTGTTTAGGTAACACTGACAAAATATATTTCTTTAGTATTAGTTTAGTCAGTTTCCAAAATATACACAGCTATTTAAATCCAAGACCAAACACAAGCAGTTTTCTGGAACTGGTAGAAAGGAAATCCAATAAAAGAAAAATAACCAGCTAGTTAGCCAATTACAGGAACTCTAAAAACACTTTTATTTAACCAAAATACAAAGTCAAAGTTAAGCACTTTCATCTACTTAAAAAGAAATCATCAGAATTGTGACTTTCAACTAAAACTCATCCCTTTTGAACAACATGAACTAAGACACACACCCATAGCATTCAGTCAAAAGTATGACATCACCACTGATTTCATAAAGGGCATATGCAACATTTAGTTGGAATCATATCCCAGTAAAAATACACAAGTCCATGGGACTATTATCACACCATACAGGCTCATTTTTTTTAGTTCACTTGAAACTGAAAAGTTGTCAGTGAGACCGGGTGAATTGGCTGCATTAAGTCTAATTTGCCAATACATTTCCCAGTGCAAGAGTTTGTTTTGCCAATCCCCTCCACATGGTTTGACCTGTATTTGTTCCAAAATTAAGAAAACAATCTTGTTAAACTCTAAACATATACTTGAGTGTCTGCCTAAAGCACTCATCATGTCTTGACATTTTATACTGTATAAGTGTTGGTAAGTATGCTCATTCAAGAGCATCAAGTTTTAGATAATTTCTTTTACACTGACTGTATGTACCAGATGCAAAACACAAATGATTATGAGTGCATTGATAAGACCAAATATAATCAAATCATTGCTGCTGTCACCTAACACTTACAGATGCTCCTGAGTCAAGAGCTGATTGATATTTCATTGTTTGACAACTTACATACTGAGACACCAAAGATTCCTTTCATCTATAGCATATCCCAAATTCACAAATCTCTACTTAATCCACCTCTAAGATCCATTTTGGCTAGAGGCTGGATTACTGAACCCATTTCAAATGTTTTAGAGACACAGCTATGAGTGGCATTTGATAAATCAGGGACTATTCTCAAAGATACCAATGACTTTTTACAACAATTATATACATGGGCAAATAGAAATAATTCTGACAAATGTCTTTTTGTGACCTTGGACATAAATTCCTTGTTTACTGTAATACCTAATGACACAGGGGTGCAATATGTGAAAAAATTTCTACCTGAATTTACTGAGTATACATGACCTTACATAAATATGTTATGTCAGCTACTTATGTTGTTGCTTATGAACAATATTTTCTTGTTCCAGAAAAAAGATATTTAGGCAAATGCATGGTGTAGCAATGGGTATGCCTGCTGCTAACACCTACACAAATATTGTAATGCACATCTGGGAACATAGATTTATTATATCATGTTTGAACATGTATGTAGAAATGTTGCATTCTAGCGGTGATTTGTTGATGACTTGTTCTTGATATGGCAAAGTGAAGAAAATTTGTTTAATGATTATTTTTGACTATATTTCTGAGATATCTGAATCTTAAGAAAAATATTTCTAGCACAAAACAGATTTTCTAGATGTCACCATTTTAAAAAATAGTAGTGGCTGCATAGAAACTATACTGTATAAAAACATGTAAAACATAATTAATAGTAACACTTAAATGGTATGCATCCACACTTTACATTTAATAATGTCATACAGAATCAAATGATGAGGGCAGTGAGACTGAACAATATAGATTATATGATGAATATTCAACTAGAAAACATGATTACTGATTTTAATAACAGATGGTTTACTGCTGAAAGTACTAGAACCATTTGTAATGACATTAAAAATCAATGTGATTCTTTCAAGCCTACATATTTAATAACAATTACATAATAAGAGGTTATGACCACAACATAACACATTTAAATGGATGTTAACATTCAAAAAAATGTTTTTCAAGTCAAACATATTATAAACCAACATTGGCACATACTGCAGAAGATGCTTGAATTTGAAACAATTATTATGTTATAAAGAACAACCTTCTTAACTACTTTATTTTCAGAATATTTGAAAATCCATAAAATAAAAAAAAATAAAAAAATAAGTGCTTTCATCCTTGTATGGTATTCTGAAGAAGTCCTGTGGGCATACAGGATGAAAGTGCTTATTTTAGTGTTTTTTTTTTAATTTTAATAAAGTAGAATGTAAAGTTTTAAACACCATTTGGATTTATTTTATGGAGCACTAGAACATTGTGGTTTGCCGCCAAACTGCTGACTAGTCATCTTTTGTTCTTTCGTTGGTTTGTCCATATTACTGAAATGTCTGAATATTATTGGATATTGTGGTTGAAAGCCCATATCCCCTCCTGGATTGAATGTCTATGTCTACCTTAAACCTTTACTGAAGAAAATATACAAACAAGTATAGCCATGATATTCTGAGTGAATATAAAAGTATTTTGCATATTTACGTATTCTAAACTGTTTTGATTGCTTTTATTAGTAATGCTGCTTTACATTTTAATTTTTTATATCATGTGATTTTTATCATGTGACTAATTGATCATGTGAGTCTGAAGTATATAACTGTTCTTCTTATTTAGGGAGCCTTGTTTGCCTGAGGAAGCCTTGATAGGTGAAACTTTTTACTTGCAACATTAAAAGTTATAATGTTTTTAACTTTCTTAGCTTTTCCAGTCTGATGTGTATCCCTGTGTGTGTTAGTTTCACGAATTTATAAATTTTGGTGAAATTTCACAGGATTTATCAATTTTCTGACTGTTGTTTTTTATAAAAATAATAGGGTTTTAGATATGTCACACATATACATCAGAACTTAGACTTAAAGACTCTAAAGACTATGGGTGTAGGTAACGGGGTAATCGGTGGAGCAAATACATTTCCTGCCTATGGAGCTGTTAAAGCTATTTGGGAATTACATAAATTAGCCATCTATCAGGATACATGTGCAGACTATGAGGGAGGTGGCATAAAGCCTGTATATTCAAACCATATTATAGTAGTTAGTAATATAGATATGAAGCAACTACAAAATAAGGTCCCTCTAAACTTTTGTTAGGGACCTCAGAGGGAGGTGTTAGACTGAGGGTATATAGTACATCATGGAAGAATAATAGGCCTGAAAATATAGAGTCAGACTTGTATTTTCATGTATGCATTCAGTTTCAGGGAAATACAGTTCAGTAGAAATGAAAAGATAATCTTGCTGGCTAAGCAAGGGATGTGCAGATATAATAGTTTCAAAGGGAAAGCTACAGAATGTTACTTTCTCAAGGGAAAGATATGTGTACTTGCAATGGAATGCTAGAATAAATGGGCACTGTGAACCATATGCAAGATAAGGCTTGAAAACCAAGACTAAGAAGGAGTATTAAACATTACAGGGTTTCAGTATTATTAGGAAATAATTCATACAAGTTCAGTTGAATCAGTAAGTTAGCTTTTGGACTGATATGTAAAAGGTCTTTGCAGTGCAGACACTTGAGCCTGAGTAGAGAGGTCAGGTCAAATACCCATACTATTTAGGAGGAAAAGACTGATTCATTGATATTATTCAGGACAATCAGAATATACATGCAGAAAGTTTGGATATATTTATACATGCAGAAACTTTGGATATATTTGTTAGCACTGTTAGTGTTATCCAGCATGCCAGAATTTCTACAGACTGTTGTTTATCAGCACTATTATTGGAGACAGTATTCAGATATTGTTAACATCTAATAAATCAATTTAAACCAAACTACAGCTTGTGCAGAATTCATTCTAAAAGTATAAAAAGACTTGGCCTATAAAGGAGATACTGGCACATTTTCAGCACAAGTCTGGGTAATTGACAAATAAGGATATGCATTCCAGTCTCATTTCAGTTGTTTTCAGTTAAATCCAGTATACTATTCTTATCAATTCTTTCAGTCATGATGTTATGTTGGGATATCACTAGACCAAAGGTTGTGGAAAGAAGCTATAAAAGGCATCTCTGAGCATTTTGAACAGAATAGCTTCTGAGGACCCAATGGAACCTGAACCCCAGCTTGATTACATTCTTTCCTACACACTTAGTACAGTCTTGGCCAGTTATAATGTATTAAAGGCTGTAGTAAGAAGCTACCAAGTAAGTCAAAGTATAAGAAAACAAAACAAACGTACTGTAGATAGTACAAGGAGGCAGGGATAGGAGGAATATAGGGGAATACTGGGGTCTGCCCAGATGCCATTAGACCGTCAAGTGGGGATTGCCATGAATCAGTCTGCCCCGAGCTCTAGATCATTTAAGGCTACCCATTTAGTCATTGTATATGCATCTGTACATGGCTTGCTAAAAGGCATATGGCATCTTCAGGCAAGAAGTGTGCTCTTGTTGTGCTGGAGGTATGGCTTATTTGTCAAGAAATGGAAGGATGCAAAGATGGCAAACTTAACTTGGACACAGCTGCCTACATTACTTTTTCTCTGGTGACCATGAATCAAAAACCTGCTTTCTCTACCCTCATTTGTATGGCACTATGCTCTGATTAGAGCGTGCTTCTACATTTATATATTATTACATGCACTGTGTGTATGTACCCTTTTTCTGAACATTTTAAATAGTTTCCCAATAGTGTTGTGTAGTTCTATGAACTGCTACCTTTGTGCACATTCCAGATTTTCATAGGAATATGCTGCATATTTCAAAGTTTGACTGTAAATACCCCTTATGTCAAAGTCAGCTTTCACTAAACCTTAGTAAACTCTTTGAATATATTCTAGTTATCAAAATAAAAATGTATTGACACTACACCAACAACTAGAATTAATGTTTTGCCAGAAATAAAACAACAAACTACACTAATAAAACAAAAATCAACAAACAAAACATGGTCAGGGTAATAACATTTTATTTGGTTAGCACTTTCATGGGTATACAGTCTGCTTCTTCAGACCAAACACTAAAACCATTGAATTTTCAATTTATTGTTTCATAGGTAGGTACTAGGCTATTGACCCAAGGGCCTAAGTAAGCCTAGCCAACACGGTTCCCTGGCTTACACCACCCAAGAAAGTTATTTTCCTGTGCCCCTGTTGAGCAGAGCCACAGAAGTGATCCCCAGGGTGTATTTCTTATTTCCCATCCACTCATCAAGTTTTCTTGAAGAGTGCTAATGAGGAACTTTGCTTGACATAGATGGGTAGCTTGTTCCAGAGTATGGGAAGTCTCTGGGACAGGAATCTATCCCTCCAGCATCTCCTGTTTATTGTGGTGACAAGGTTTAGGTCCCTAGAGTCTGTAGCTTGGAGGGCTTGGGATTTCTTTAGGTGTAGCATGTCCAACATCTCTGAGTTTGACATAGCTTTATATGTTAGGCAGAGATCACCTCGGAGTAGGCGATATGCTATGGAGTAAAGCTGGAGTTTTTTGAGATGGTCAGTGTTGGGCATCTGAGGCTAGTAATCTTCTTTGTGGGGTACTTCTGTGGCCTTTCCAGCTGCTGCAGATGTCTTGTGAGGAACATTCCAAAAGGGCCATTGTACACTACAATGGGTCTAATGAGTATCGAGTAGAGGGGAAAAAATTACCTCTTTTTTTCAGGATGAGAAACCTTTTGTGATGAGGTGTGCCATGTAGAAGGATTCCTGACAGCTGTGGCCATGTGATTATCAAAGGAGAAGCTACTGTCCACCTGGGTCCCAAGGTCTCTTATCACACATTCGGCATTAAGTAGACTGCCACCTATGTGGTAGTTTATGGGTACAGAGTTTTTACCAAAGTGGATGACAATGCACTTTTTGGCATTGAGCTTGAGGCCATGGCTCTGACACCAGGCATCTGTCTCAGTGAGGCCCTTCTGTGGGATATCCACATCATTTGGGGACTTTACTATGGCTCCTAGTTTGCAGTCATCTGTGAACTTTGTTAGCCAAAGGTCTTCTGTGTTAGCCTGTACTTCAGAGAAGTAGATACCAAACAGGAGAGGTCACAGGACTGAACCCTGTGGTACTCCACTTGTCACTGGTTTGAAGCCAGATTTGAAGTCTGCAACTTTTACAGTGTGGGTTCTGTCAGTGAGCCATTTGGCAACCCATCTTGTAATGTAGGGATTTATACTTAGTTTAGTGAGTTTAGCTATAATTCCAGAATAAGGGATGGTGTTGAAAGCCTTGGCAAGGTCAAGATAGGCTGTGTGAAGCACCTTACCCTCATCTACAGCTTTGGTGACTGCCTCAAGGAATTCAATCAGGTTCAGGAGGCATGATCTGCCTTTCACAAACCCGAACCCGGTGGGGTCCAGAGTTTGGAGGTTACCAATGTCTTTGTTTATGAGTTCCATGATGACACATTCCATGGCCTTACAGACCAGGCGTTTCAGGCTAATAGAGCAATAGTTCCCAGGATCAGTGGTGGCTCTCCCTTTGTGGAGTGGCATAACTGTTGCTGTGCCCCATTCAGTGGGCACAAAGCCTGATGTGAGACTATGATTGAACATGGTGCTTAGGTGGGGAGCCAGTTTATTCTGAGGTTCATGTAAAACACAACCTGGGATGTTGTCCAGTCTCACGGATGCTGTGTTTTAGGCTTTAGAGAGTGCATATTTTACCTGCATAGTTGTGATTACAGGGACTCTGCATTCTTCCTGTATAGCTATGGGCTGTTTAGGGGGTGAGAGGGGGTTAAAATTAGAAGTGAACCTATCTTCCAGGACGTTGACAATATCAGTTGGTTCTGTAATTTTTGTGCCTCTGTGCTGCAACTCAGAGCAGATCTGGGTGTTGCCATTGAGATTCTTGACATAGCTATAGAATGCTTTGTGGTTATCCCTAGAATCAGTAGCAATTTTGTTTTCATAGCTAGCTTTGGAGGATCTTAGGGATCTAGGCTTCTTACCGAGGCTGACCAGGGAGCTCCTCCACTCATGGGATTTTACTCTCTTTTGCAACAGTTACTTCCTTGTTGTGCCCCATTGTTTATAGCAGGTGCTTAAAGTTTAAATAATTATAAATAGAGAACTCAATATATTTTATTTGTGGACATGAAGAAGCAGGATATATACTCATGAAAGTGCTAATCGAATAAAACGTTGTTACTCTGGTCATGTTTCCGTTCATTGCCTTTTGTGTTATTAATGTAATTTTTTTTTAAACATGTATTGAGCTTCCCCATGCAAGAAGTACACTGTGATGAAGCAAACCAACCCCAACCATCTGTCTATCTCAAAGACACAAAACACAAACATCAGACACAAAAAACATACACATCAGATACAAAGTAAAGAGTCACACATGTTCACTATTTAGCCTTATCAAACATAAAATGCATTTGTTGCATTAGTTTGATTGCTTGTGTACCCAGGTGGAATACATTGCTTTAGCAGCCCTGCATAGCAATGCACCTACATCTCTGATGGACAGAGGCAGCAGTTAAATGATGCCTTGACTAACATATACCTCTTAAACCAACCTTTATGGCAAAATAACCTGTAAGATACTTTTAGGTTATATGGATAGGCATACAAATGTACCAGTTGTTGTTAGGTTCTTGTATGTATACTAAGCTATTAAAATGGTCTTCCAACAGTGACAAAGGCAAGAGCAAACATGTTTTTGTGCCCTAATGAAATTACCACTACAACTTCCATAGCAGGCTTATTGCTGTCATTTAGCATACTCAGCAATAAAACTGTCATGGGGATTGATGTGAAACATCATTCATCTTTCAGTTTAATTTGTAGGAAAGAGCTTCTGTTAGCACTTATCAAAGCAATGTAATTAATTTACTATAATGCATCTTTCTTGTCTTCATTCATTTGTAGACATTATTTAGTGCTATATTGCCTCAGCCAGAATTAAACAATGTATATGTGGTCAATGCAACTGGTCAGTATTTAGTTCCCTGATATAATTTCCTCTGATGCTCCCATTTCCCAACAGTAAAACCACAACAGGCACCCAAAGAGGCAATAAATAATAAAACACGAGCCTGTAGATGTAAGCAGCAGCAGCTTTAATCACATAAACGCCACACAATACAGAGCATTTTCGTCCACCAGACTTCTTCAGATGTAAAATGAATGAATGAAGGCTGTGCCTGCTTATATACCCCTCCCAATTTAATTAATAGTTAAAACAATTGTTTAATTGACACCAATTAAATCCTGTAACAAAAATATGAATAAGAATTAATACATATCCATTGCCCCTATTTTAAAAATGAGAGCTGCAAAACTATAAAATAAGTACATATATTGTTTTGCAAGTTCCTTTTGTTGGTTTTTGATTCAAGGTTATTTATCTGTCCAACGCATTGTGATGGCTTTAGTATTTATATATTTATTTTAAAGTTCTTTTAAAAAATCTGCATGTTTTTATCTACTTTCATCTGTATTTGTGGCAAGTTGGTATGTTGTCACAAATATTTTAGTTACAGGTTCAATTGGTGTCATTTAAACAATTGTTTTAACTATTAATTAAATTGGGAGGGGTATATAAGCAGGCACAGCCTTCATTCATTCATTTTATATCTGAAGAAGTCTGGTGGATGAAAATGCTTTGTATTGTGTGGCTTTTATGTGATTAAACCTGCTGCTGCTTACACCTACAGGCTCGTGTTTTATTATTTATTGCCTCTTTGGGTGCCTGTTGTGGTTTTACTGGTTCTTGGTTCTGTGACACCCTTTCCTTGGAGTTTTTGGATTTCCCAACAGTATTTTACATATTTTAAATTGACTGAAAGACTGCATTTATTGCATTCGCCCTTGCAGGGGACTCCTCTTTCCCCATGTTGGTGTGACTGACATTAGTACATTTAAGTAAATAAGAGGTTGTGTGGAAAAAAAAAATCCCATACGGGATTACAGGGGGCCTTCCCTTGTTTGGAAAACAATATTATTTTTTGTGCACATAGGGAGTTTCAATTATTTTGGCTGATGAGTTTGTTTTTGTCAGATTGGAAGCAAACTTCTCATAGTGGGCAGATAAATATGTACGGTAATCAACATTTTTTCTTCTCGTGGTGGGCCCATAAATATGTACAATAATCAACATTTTTTTCTTCTCATAGTGGGCCCATAAATATGTATAATAATCAAAATTGTTTTTATCTGTAAAGAGCCAGCACATTGTTCATTTATTAACGGTCAGTACCAATACTATATTGTCTTAGTCAAAACCTGCTGAATCATGGTATTAATAACCCTGAACAGCTATACTTGCACAACTATACACTATATATACAATAACAGAATACACCACTGCATATTTCAGCACACACATCTCAGTGTCTCAACAATTAAGGACCTAAGGCAAAGCATCTCAAAACCGAATGTTCTGGTCATAGGTGAGCCCTCACCATGTTGAACAAGGAGAAGGTCACGGTCCCCTGCCTGCCAGGTGCTAGGATCCATCAAATTACACAAACCCTCAGCAGAAATCATCATTATGTCTCTGTCATAGTACATGCTGGTGTGAATAACTTAAGAAATACATCTCTGGACTATATGAAGAGACACATGACTGAACTCTCAGATTATGTGTCTCAGGCATGTATGTCCCTATCCCTAAGCAGCATTCGACCTTCACCTAGGACGATGACACAATATAGACAAAAAAATGATTGATTTCAATAACTGGCTTAGCTTCTGGTGTCAATCCAGGGGGATTCAGTATCTCTTGGCCTGGGACAACATGGTGGACAGCCCACACTGTTTTGCCAGAGATGGCCTTCACCTGTCTCCTCAAGGCTTTCTGATACTAGCAAAGACACTTGCCTTCCCCATAGTGTGATTTTAGGCAATGACCAAATAACAAAACGTCCGATGTAAAGGAATCCACTAAAGACAAACTCAAGGTCATGCTGATAACAAAATGAACTTAAACAGAAGACTGCACTCCCTGGAAGCCCTTCTCACCTTGGAAGATGCTGACATTTGTGCATTCACTGAGACCTGGTTCAAGGCCACTGAGAATACCCCGGCCATACAGGTTACAAAGCCTTTCACTCTTTCAGACCCCAGAATGAGCATGTGGAAGTGTATCCATCTTCATTAAATCCAAATGCACCTCAAGACTGGCAAAACAGTACAACTCTCTTGAGCCACATCTAATTAAGTATTGGCAAAATACCTTTCCACATCATCGCTAGCTACAGGTCCCCCAACATGAAGCAGGAAAGGCACACTATCTACCTGGACTTGTTAGAGTTGCTCAGCACACAGCCAAACACCTTGGTCAAGGGCGATATCCTTCCACCGATTGGGCATCTTATGAGTACTAACATGATCACTACGGAGTTCCTCGACTTTGTCAATTCAAATGCCCTGGAACACTTGGTCCACAACCCCACTAGGGGCTCAAATGTCCTGGATCTAGTGCTCACCAACATGGAGGAGTCACTGCACTACCCCCTGTGTGTTGCCTTCCCTGGTAAGGTCAGACCATAAATCTGTCTCGTTTGAAGTAATATGTCACAAGTGATAATTCAATAAAGGTGTTTAAAACAAATGACACTCTCACAGAAGTAAAAAAAAAAAAACTAAAAAATGTCTCCAAAGTAAGCTATCACTTATTAAGCAAGGGGGAAAAAGTTTCAAAGTCCCTGCCAACAATGACTCCAATGCAGTGGAATACACAAATGCCCTATGTAGCCACTTAAAGAAATGCATTGACTCAGCTGTACCTAACAGGAACAAAACTAGGCCTTCCCATAAAAACAAGCCACCTGGCGGGCTGTAAATATAAATAGGTTATACAACAAAAGAAAGAAACGGATACTTACCAAACAGAGGAAGAATATCCTCCACAGCTTGGACAAGCAAATCAGATATCTTAAGTCCTCTCAGTCTAGCTATGAGGCTAAATTGGCATCCTTAGTTAAATGCATTCACAAGGAATTCTTTAGCTACATCTGAAACCTAAAAGGGAATGCCCAGCTGTGTGCCAAACTTATATTGAATGGTACCACTCACACTGAGCCTGAGGCATATTGCCAACCTGCTAGATGACAGATTTGGCAATAACATCACCCCTCTGCCCACACCAGACATACTGCAAAGCATTACTGATAGCACTCCTCTACTGAGTATCTCCAAAGAACAGGTCATATAAGCACTCAACAAGGCCTCCATGGGACCAGATGACATCCCAGGCTGCTTACTAAACAATGTAAAACATGACCCAGCAGAACCACTCAACACTGTCTTTAACCTCAGCCTGAGAACCAGCTTTGTCCCTGCAGAGTGGATGACAGCAGCAGTGATCCACTTGCATAAAGAGGGTCCATCAACTATCAACCCCAAAGTCTGACGAGCCTTATCTTCAAGACCATGGAAAGAATCATCATGGACCTTATCCACAAGGAAATAAGTGACTTTCAAACTCTTGACTTGACCCAGTCTGGTTTTAAGTGTAGATCTTGCTTATTAAACCTGGTGGACTTCTTTGAGAATGTCGGCAAAGCCCTGGGAGAGGGCAAAACAGTAAATACCACCTATCTTGATTTAGTCAAGGCCTTTGATACAATCCCCCCTTCAGGTATTATAGGAAAAACTTTCCCAGCTGGTGACTTACCCATACTTTATTAGATGTGCAGTCAGCTGGCTCACAGAATGCACACTATCAAAGTTGGGGAGTCGACCTCTGCCTCCACCAACAGACCAGTTAGTCACCAGTGGAGTACCACAAGAATCTTTGCTGGGACCGCTACTTTTTGGAATCTATTTCTCTGAAGTCCAGGTAAATGTAGATTGCCTGTTGCTTACCGGATTTACAGATGACTGTAAACTGGATGCAATCATAGAGTACCCTAATGATGTTAACATATTACAGAAAGGGCCGACACAGACAAATGATTGGTGCCAAACTCATGGAGTAAAACTTAATGTAAAAAATGCCTCATTATCTCCTTTGGAAAAGAAGTAGGCCCTGTTAATTATGATATAGACAGCACCCCTCTAAGCTCAAACTCAATGGTACGTGACTTTGAAACACAGGTTGATAGCAACTTAAACTTCGATCACCATATATCAATAGTGGTAAGAAAAGCATTCTACATTGTACATCTCATAAATAAGGACATTGCATCCAAGAATGGGGACATTATAACTCTACTGTTCTTGACCCTTATTATATAGCTAATTGAATACAATGCTCCCTTCTGTTTGAATCTCACTAGACACCTGCAGCAAATGGAGAGACCACACTGGTTTCTAACCAAGAGAATCCAAGGCCTCCAAAACATGACAAACATGGAAAGACTGAAAGCCCTGTCACTGTACTCTGTATCATACAGGCTGCTTAGAGGAGACCTATGCCTGACCTACAGAGCAGTCTTAGACCCTGGCTTAATGGAAATGCTGCACATCCGCAAATCAAATGTGACAAGAATAACTCACACCAGGGATTTCAGCCTAGCCTGTGACATTAACAGAATATGCTGTAGAGACAGATATATCTCTCAGTGATTGACACTCCTCTGGAATAAGCTCCCACTCCATGTGAAGCAGAGCTCCTCAATGACCCTATTCAAGCAAAATGTTAACAACTGGATGGGTGACTATAAATTCACCCCAGTGGTGGCTCCTGTGTCCCTCATGGACAAGGGTATCGGTGTTGATCACAGAATCGCTCTATTAAGAATGACCACATAACTATGGTCAATAAGGGTACTTGGGTTTTCTACATGGCTAGGCTTATAAAGGCCCTAGGGCCATTAGCATAGTAACCGTATATGAAATTATGAACCTATGCATATTTGCCATCCCACCTCAATGATATTAAATCTATGTGTTCTAATATTTTACCTAATATACTGAAAAAGAGATTTTCAAACCTAATATTTTAATATTGTAAAGCATCCTTGAATCTATGTAGTGAGATATCCACGTGATTTTAAATTTAAAAGTAGACATGAGAAGTAGACTTTCAATCACATGATTTTATAACGTGATTATTTTACGGTACTTTTAAAAAAAATAGTTGGTCTGCCTCCTATTAGTTATTATGAAGTTCCAGTGAATGTAAAAGGAATGAAAGTTTGTTTTATAAGTTACTGCCAAATGGATATCCTTGAATTACAATAAAACTTTGTTGTAACTAACCTCTTTTGGATTCCTGCAGCCTTTCCTGGTGTTGCATTACAATAGGGGTCTGAATACTTGTTGGAATACTTGTATATCACACCTTAATAATATCAAATGTCTATGTTCTGCTATTTACCCGATTTGCTGAAAGAGATTTTCAAACTCCATATTTTAAAAACTGTGTGTTTGAATTCACATGTAATGGATATTTTCTATTTATGAGGACTTAAACCTGTCATTATTCATTTACAGCTAGCACTGTCACAGCCTGAACCAGGTGGCATAAAAATAAAACCGTATATATCCCTGGCATACAGGAATATCTCACTGAGATGCCACACAATATGACAATATATCCTTTTTTTGTGTCTGAAAAATGGAAAAAAACAATAACAGTTGGCATCCATGAGACGAGTTGGTATGTTTATGACTGCAGCGTTTCCAAATCATTAATATGGTGCATTTCATTGTTTAGCTCAATCAATAACCTCACCAAAAAACTGTCAGCCCCTGGCATTGCTTAGGCTATTCAGTTTCAGTAGCTCACTAGTACTTCTGACAGCACTTATTATATCAGTGTCACTGTTTTTATTGTTTCGCTATAAATACTTCAGCTCACCTACCTTTATATTCACTCAGTTCACAGTGCGATTATCCCAGCATGAAATAAGGTCTTCCAAAAAAAATTACACTGTAGCTGGATTTTATTTCTGTGTAAAGAGAAAACTATCTTCCTTTTAGTAACAGCGAATGCACTGTGCGATTCTGCCTAAGTCAAGCTCTGAAAAATAAAAACTGCATGGTGATATCTTCACTGTAATGGTTAACCTAGATTTTATTTTTATAGGCTAATACACAGTGCAAAAAAACCCTCAGCCTCAATCAGTTTCATAAAACCAAAAAGTATGGTCATATTCTATTCGTGTAGGAAAATGCAGCTGCTAGATAACTCATGTTTTTTAAAATGTATTGTTAGAAAATCTTTCAATACAGCTGGCAATTGACTGGACACAAGTCAGAAATGGTCTATATTTTCTTTACTTAAAAAAACAAATAAAGGCTAGAAAGGCATCCCTAAACAAGCAATACCGTTAAAGGACACTTTGTTCTCTATGTAAGGCAGGCCATGCAAGGCTTTTGCTGTTTTTCTGTAATAATTTGTATTTGTTTATTTCACATTTTTGGAAATAAAATATTTATATTTATAGTGTATGTATCTGGTTATTTTATAAAGGTATTTTTTCTTTGTCTGTACTCTTGGCACATCATAAAAAGTGTATATACATCCTTGGTGCCTCATCAACCGTTTATGTACACCCTTGGTATACCATCAGCTCAGCTAAAGTTTTCTTAAACTCACCATATTTATATTTGACACTAGAGATCATTTTAAAACTTCATGTACTTCACTCATAAATCACTGACTCTTGTCTCTCTCACACACACACACACACACACACACACACACACACACACACACACACACACACACACCTATAAAGTAGCCTATCAGAACTAAAGCAAAGCATTTAAGCACACATCTACTTGTAATTTTTAATGAAGAAATTAAAATAATGCAAACAATAAATAAATAAAGCAGAACATAGACATCTCAAATTCCCTTCAAAAGAAAAGTAATTTCACAAGCTGCACACACAGAATACGCATATGAAAAGCAATAACATACACATAAATCAAGCTCTAGAAATGAAGTTTCTCCATATTAGAAGAAAATGAAATACAAATAAATAAATAAAACAAACAATAACTTCTGTTAATAATTTAGAAAACACCATTACCAGCAAAATAGACCATATTCTGTCTGCTTAATCTAACAGCAAGTAACAAGTGAACTATGAAACTAGCAAATCCTAACAGAACATTCTATGATAGTACTAACGTGCATCAAAGATATGCTAACACTAAATAAATAAAAATAAATTAAAAGTATCAGTAGGAAAATAGTCACAAGACATTCCTTTTATATAAACCTACATAATTGACATAAAGCTCTTTTCATTAGGGATTAAGGCAATTAAAATAGCCGATTAAAGTCAATACGAAATACTACTGTAACCCCAAAAACACATAAAAAAAAACAATACACGGAAAATGCTTGGTTTCATACTAGCTAAAAGAACAAGAGAAGATGAGGATGTGATTAACAGTAGCACTGCACTGCATTATTCTGCATGAGAATGATGAACCAACTCACTGAACATGCGAGGAGTACGAGAACTCATCAAAAATATATGAAATCCTGGACGTCAGTCTGTACGCTCTGTGCAATGCTTATGCAGTTTGTAGTACATTTATTAAGGAGACATGTACACCTATCTTTTAAACATCACATTTTCTATGTATAGAAGTCTATTTTTCCTGTACTGTCTAGTCTAACATGCAAATAGCCACTTCATTTTGCACTGACAAAATAAGGTTAAAAACATAGAGCTAACTAATGCGGTGGTGTTTCTTCATTTGTTAAACATGTAACTTCCCTTTACATATCTTGATCCTTTGGAGCACTGATAGGTGTCATCTTTATACTCACATACATATAAGTGGACACTAAAGGACCTGAACTAAGGAGTTCAGTAGGATGGTTGTTAGAAATGGATTTCTTTAACACTGTCTGCTTCATTAAACCATCTCGCAGGAGGTCAACACCTTTACCTAAAGCAGCCCCCTCCTGCTGCAAGCGCTATGATCTTTTCTTTCTCTTTTGTTATTCCTGAGTGCCGTCCTTCCATTTTGTCATATGGTGGATTCATTTCATGCCTCCCTTTTCAGTTTTTAGTTCTACAGTACGCATAATCAATTTCTTTAGACTTTGTACTGCATCCTCTTACCATCTTTGTGGTTCTGTGCTGCTCCACACTATTGAATTTAATTCTACTTTTCTATTTAAGCAAAAGGCCAAGACAACACACCCTAGAGATATTACTATTAATGCTGTGTATACTAGCAAAACAACCCATCCCATTCCCAGGCATCGTCCTTATAATGTTTTGCTTGGCACACAGCTCAGTGGAACACAGTGAGTGATATTGCAAGCATTCAGCAGCAAAACTTATTGGCAGTGATTGTTTACTACAATTGTACGAAAAAACTATTATTGAGCCAAATTGTGGTTTCTGCATGTATATTAAATTTCAATTTCCATCTCTTGAAAGGATCCACAAAACTTTTATCTTCTAATCTTAGCTATAGTGATCAATGTAGATTATTAAAATGTTTTACTGTACATCACCAACATTTGAGATGCAAGATAATCTTAGCACATAGACCTTACTATGATCAAATTGTAAAGCTTATCTTACATGTAAAAACTGACCCTGTTACTGTCTCATTTCGTAATAACTATAAATTTTGCATTGCATAATTTCATAGCAGTTAGGATGGGTTCCTATCATGAAATCGAAGAGGCTGAACGTTGAACAGCTTTAACGCTGGAAATGCCGTTCATCGATATTTTTTATGAGATCATGGTACACTGAAGATCGGAAAATTTGACTTTCCTCGCTGTAGTACGATCTCAGAGTTGGAATATATAATTAGCAGGGGTGTGTGGGAGGTACAGCCCCCTACAAGATCATCTTTGAGGTATGGCATTTTCAACCTCTAAGCCATTCAATCTCAGGTCTTTTCAATTTTGTAATATAGACCCATTAGGATACATGCTCTCTGGAATAAATTATCACTTGCAATTAGATGATCTAATAATTAAATTAATTTTATAAAAAGCCTTGATCAATAGTTTGGTGATACAGTTTATGATCTAGATCTGGTGGATGCAGTGTTTCTATAAGGTCATTGATTTAAAACATTGATTTGCCAAACTTACGAATCTGTTGATCTAACAGGTGAACTAATGGCATGCACATGCAGTGACAAAGACCATGTCATTTGAGACACTGCAATTGTCTGCAACAGCTACAGCTGTAACAAAATGCAGGGATACTAATGTATAGAACAGATACAAAGTTCAGTGTACACAGGTGGTGAATATGCAACACAGAAGAGGAGATGCTGCGTTACGTGTATATGATGTAAAAAATTATTTAGGTGGATAAAGTATATGCAAATGTATAATTGTGTATGTATGCAGTACTGAATGCTTTTAATCAAATGTGCATTGCATTGAAGCCCATATTATTAGAAGCACACATTTTGTGCAGCTACACAAAGAGAATCTATTTACAATATACTGTTGCTACCAATGATGTCACACTGGCTTGCAAGTTCGGTTCTCAGCTGGGGTATCGTAAGTGATGAGTCAATAGTCCTCCCTGTGCCCGCAGATATTTGCTCCCAGTGCTTTGACCCCCTTCCTCTTAGAAATGTGATGAAGCCAAATTTGCAATTGGTCAAATTATCCACATGTGTGAGAACATGTGTGTGCATCCTATGATAAGTTGATAGTTACTCTGCCTTGTGTCCATTGACTTTCAGGATGAAAACAGACTCCCCTGTGATCCTGACTTTGATTAAACATGTACTCAAAGAACCAATGAGAGAATGTTTCTGTTATCAAAGAAAGTGTTGGAATGTGTCCCTTTCAGCACCTGGGACTATTTTGGAAGCAATAGTAAAGCATGAATGGTTGGCTTGCATAACTCAACAACCATGTCTGTGTTCACTCGAGATGTTATTTTTCTGGAAAACCTGGCTAACAGTTAATGCTGTGCTGCGTTTCACCCTAGTGAAATGGGATATTTTGGTTTAGTCACTTTGATGAAATATCAGGTATATGGTTGTGAATTTACAAAATTATAACACTCTTGATTGAAGCCTTTAATTTCACATTTTGCTTACTCTGCCAGCGTACTTATTCTGTTATTCATTTCATCTCCCTAAGACAGGTGTCAAACAAACTTCCGTCAGGAGGATTAAGAGGAACTAAAATGTAATCTGCATCATGGCAGTCTATTTTTTAGGGGTAGAGGACTGAGCTAAGAAAAAAAAATTAAAAAGTAAAAGTTTCCGACTGAAGTTTTATCACAAATATCTCTATTTAATTATTTATCTGAATGTATTTACCAAGGTAGGGCACTGATTACTTCTGACTGATGTCTCAGCCCAAGGACTCATTCCACTGTGTTTTCAATATAAATAATCTTACTTCAGTGTGATGTTTACCTCTGTACATAATTTTGCTTATCCAAATAATGGCATTGTTTTGTTTTGTTTTTTTTTAGGTTGGGTGTCTTTTTTGTGGTTTCTTTTCACTCCTGCGTCACTTAGCATCCCGTGAAAGTATTATATTGTATATTGAATTTAATGAGACAGAAAACAAACCTCACAACCTCAGGGATGCAGTCTCATTAAGAAATTGAATTCAGCTTTGCTCAGCTACACAAAGTAAAGCATCATGTGGTAATAGTAAAGTGACTCTGTAACAAAATCAACTGTGCAACTCGGTCCCTATTAAATTACTGAATGTTTCAAAGTTCGAATTTCATATGGTCGACACCATATGATCGAACTTTGAAAAGTTCGAAGTTGAATGGCAACAGCTCCATACGCGCAGAATGGGAAAATTTCCCTTTTCTGCACTGAAGTGCGGTCTCAGTGTTAGCATATTTAAGTAGAGGGGGTTTGGGGAGTGCAGGGGGCTTGCCCCCCCGCTCAGACCATTAAGGTAAGTTTTTTTTTTTTTACTTATTTATTATATATTTGAGGTTTCAAGTTTCACTCAAATGTTGTTGAACATATGAGGTTCAACATTTTGAAGCTTTGAATATATAATATAGACCCAAAAACCATAGGCCTTGCCATACTAGTATTATAAAGAGTCCAGTTCTGTTTATTTGCATAATATAGAGGATCTCATGGCAATGCTAAATTGATTGTAAAGCACTACAAATTTGGTCATGCAACTGAAGTATAAGATGCTAGTGTTAAAGTGAATCAAATACAGTACAACAATATTGCATAGTACACCCTTGGCATTAAAAATCTGACTATAAAACATTATAGGTTCATAGGTAGGTACTAGGCTATTGGCCCTAAGGCCTACATAAGCCTAGCCAAAAAATATACCCTGGCTTTCGCCACCCAAGAAAATTATTTTCCTGTGCCCCTGTCGAGCAGAGCCACAGAAGTGATCCCCAGGGTGAATTTCCCATTTCCCATCCAATCATCAAGATTTTTCTTGAAGAGTGCTAATGAGGAGCTCTGTTTGACACAGATAGGTAGTCTGTTCCAGAGTATGGGAAGTCTCTGGGACAGGAATCTATCCCTCCAGCATGTTCTGTTTATTGTGGTGACAAGGTTTAGGTCCCTAGAGCATGTAGCTCGGAGGGATTGGGATTTCTTTAAGTGGAGCATGTCCAACTGCTCTGGGTTTGACATAGCTTTGTATGTTAGGAAGAGATCGCCCCTGAGTAGGCGATATGCGATGGAGTAAAGCTGTCGTTTTTTGAGACAGTCTGCGTAGGGCATCTGTTTGAGGCCAATAATCCTCTTTGTGAGGTATTTCTGTGGTCTTTCCAGTTGTTGTAGATGCCTTGTGAGGTACATACCAAAAGAGGCATTGTACTCTATAATGGGTCTAATGAGTGATGAGTAGAGGGGAACAATGACCTCTTTTCTTCTGGATGAGAATCCTTTTGTGATGAGATGAGCCATGTAGAAGGATTTCCTGACCACTGTGGCGATGTGATTATCAAAGGAGAGACTACTGTCCACCTGTGTCCCAAGGTCTCATCACATTTTTGGCATTACGTAGACTAACAGCTATGTGGTAGTTCATGGGTACAGAGTTTTTACTAAAGGGGATGACAATACACTTTTTGGCATTGAGCTTCAGGCCATGGCTTTGACACCAGGTATCTGTCTCAGTGAGGCCCTTTTTTTAGTTTGTCCACATTGTTAGGAGTTTCGATTATGGCTCCTAGTTTGCAGTCATCTGCAATCTTTGTTAGCCAAAGACCTTCTGTGTTAGCCTGCACTTCAGAGAAGTAGATACCAAACAGGAGAGGACCCAGGACTGAACCCTGTGGTACTCCACTTGTCACTGGTCTGAAGTCGGATTTGGAATCCGCTACTTTCACAGTGTGCATTCTGTCCATGAACCAGTTGTCAACCCATCTTGTGACATAGGGATTTATACCTAGTTTAGTGAGCTTATCTATAATTCCAGAGTGGGAGATGGTGTCGAAAGCCTTGACGAGATCTATATAAGCTGTGTGAACCATTTTACCCTCATCTATGGCTTTGGTGACTGCTTCAAAGAAGTCAGTCAGGTTTAGGAGACATGATCTGCCTTTTACAAATCCAAACTGGGTAGGGTCCAGAGTTTGGAGATTACCGATGTCTTTGTTTATGAGTTCCACGATGATACGTTCCATGGCCTTGCAGACCAGGCTCGTCAGGCTAATGGGGCGGTAGTTCCCGGGGTCCATCGTGGCTCCCCCTTTGCGGAGTGGGATAACCGTCTCGGTGCGCCATTCAGTGGGTACAAAGCCTGAGGTGAGGCTGTGATTGAACATGGTACTTAGGTAGGGTGCCAGTTCATTCATGTAGAACGCAGCCTGGGATATTGTCAGGTCACATGGATGCTGTGTTCTTAGCTTTGGAGAGTGTGTTGTTTACCTGTGCAGCCATGATTATAGGAACTTTGCATTCTTCCGGTATAGAGATGGGCCCTCTAGGGGGTGAGAGGGGGTAAAGTTAGCACTGAACCTATCTGCTAGGATGTTGGCAATATCAGTTGGTTCTGTATATTTAGTGCCATTGTGCTGTAACTCAGAGCAGATCTGAGTGTTCCCATTGAGATTCTTGACATAGCTAAGAATGCTTTGTGGTTGTCTTTAGAGGCAGTGGCAATTTTGTTTTCGTAACTTGCTTTGGAAGATTTTATGAGGGATCTCAGCTTCTTACTGAGGGTGACCAGGGAGTTCCTCCAGTCATGGGATTTTACTCTTTTTTAGAACAGTTTCTTTCTTCTGTTGTAGAGTTTGTTTATCAGAGGACCACCAGATTGGCTTCCTTTGTTTGGAAGATAACATCTTGGTTTTATTAGGAATAGCATGATCCATGCACTCATGTAAGTGCTTATAAAGTGCATTGGTGTAGGATTCAGCAGTCATACCTCTATTGTCCGTCTGCATGGGTGTCATGAAGTTTGCCACTTCTGTCTTAAGAAGTGTGAAGTTGGCTTTGGAGAAGTTTTTTTACGATGGTTTCCCTAATTGGAGGTGGTGGTGGGATGTGGATGTCTAGGCTGATTAGCTTGGGGTCGGATCTGACCAACGAGGAATTGACCTCTGGTTTGGAACACTGGTTTCCCATGTTGGTAATGACCAGGTCTAGGATATTGCTGCCCCTGGTGGGGGTGTGGATAAGTTGATCCAAGGCATTGGAATTTATGAATTCTAGAAAACGTTGAGCAAAAGAGTTGGCACATGAGTAGTTTTTCCAGTTAATGGTGGGGTAGTTGAAATCACCCATTATTAGGGTGTTGGGTTGTACCTTAATACTTTCCAGTGCATCAAGAAATGAGGAGTGGAAATCCTGGGGCATGGTGGGGGGTCTGTAGCAAGCTACAATTTGGATTGCGGTCTTGCCCAGAGTTAGTTGCACTTGGATAATCTCGGATGCATTATGCTGTGCAACTAGCCTGGAGGTGTGGATATCCTTAATGAATATGGACACACCTCCGCCTTTAGTGCTTCATTCTGGGTTAGGTGGCCGAAAGGTGTGGTATGAATTGTATCCTGGTAATGCAGGGGTGCTCCCTGGAGCTTTGAACCAGGTCTCTGTCACTGCACAGATGTCAATGTTCATTTTAAGGAGTGCCTCAAGTGAGTGCATTTTGAGGTTTAGACTTCTAGCATTGAGTAGCATTACCCTCAGATTTTGCTTGCTTGTACCTGTTACGGTGGTGAATTTGTCATTTGAACCTTGCCTAAAAAAGGCACTATAGGGGTGGCAAGAGCCTTAGCCAGTATCCGGAATTCTAAGGGCGACAGGTGCAGGCCATCTCTGGCAAAGCATCGTGGTCTGTCGATCATGTCGTCCCAGGCAGACAAATACTGGATCCCCTTAGAATGACACCAGAAGCTTAGCCAATTGTTGAAGTCAGTCATTTTGTCCTTGTACTGTGGTATCATTCTGGGTGATGGCAGGATGCTACTCAGGGTTAGGGTCATACCTGCCTGGGATACAAGATCGGAGAGCTCCTCCATGTCTCTTTTCATGTAGTCCAGGGAGGTACGTCTCAGGTCATTCACACCAACATGGACAATGACAGTGTCATATTTGTACTTATTGTGGAGTGACCTGAGTGCATGCGTTATGTGGTGGATCCTGGCACCTGACAGGCAGCTGACAGTAACTTTCTCCTTGTTTAGTCTAGTCAGTGGAACATCAGTGAGCCTGACTATAAAATCACCTATGACTAGAGTGTTGGGTACATTGTTATGCCTTATGGACTTTGGTTGAGTGGCACACTGAGTTTGTGGGCTATGTGTCATTTGGGTTGTGTTGGGAGGTGGAGTTTGCTTGCGTTTATGCTTTGGATGTCCCTGATGCTTGGGCAGGTTTTTATTGAGAGCCTCCGTGAATGTAGGTGTGTGTTTTGTGTTTCTATGTGTGTGTTTTGGTGGTGTAGGTTTTGAGGGACTATGTGATGAGTGTGGTGTGGTGCAAGTGTTTACCTTCTCCTCTTGACTGTCTAGTCCAGTCTTGGGTGAAGAGAGTCCAGTTTGGCTATATAAGTGCATCTCTCACAGGTTGTAGTGTTGGGTGGTAGGAGGAGAGGGTTGTCTGTATACATGAGGCAATTGCTGCATTGCCCCAAGATGCCCATATTCATCAGGTAGACAGGAGAAATCACTGGGAGCTGACCCTTAGACATGCCTGGATAGGTGCATATTTATTAAGTACTAAAAACTGCTTTCCTCTAGACAAGTGAGGAAAGTTGAGTGCTGTAATAATTTGCACCTTATGTAGTGCTTACAATGAGTTATGAACAAGTGCTGAGTTCAAAGAAACAGATTTGAGTGCTGAAACTAGAAATCTGGCTAGTTATAAGAAACAAAACTAAGCTAGAAGGCTTCCCTCCAACACAGAAGGGCTTGGGGGCTCAGAAGCCTACAAACAGTCTAGACCACTTAACAGGAAAGGCAGGAAACAAGCTTAAATTTTTTTTTTTGTACTCTTTCCCAGATACTCTCTTTGTACACAGTAGGCGTGCCTGAAATCAGAATATGATCTCACTGCACTCAATTGAGTGAGCAAATGAGATGGGCCCAGAAGGAGTATCCAAACAAATTTACAAGAGGGGCGGGCAGTTTCAAAGCCACTATGATTAACACCAAAACAAAAACAGGGAGGGTCTCAGGGGTGGCTCATGCTATCGGACTGCAGCCCTCCCACCTAGAAAAAACAAAAGAAAAATCTGTAAAACTAGAAAACAAAAACGAAAAAAAAAAAAAATCATGAGTCCCGACTCCTCTGCACATGCGCAGACATATTAGAGAACTCAGACTGCCTTTATCAGCAGTCCTGATACAGACAAAGATGTACCCAGCAATCATTGCTGTGAGATACCCAGGAATCTGTGCAGTGACGACCGCACAGAAGAGGAGCTCCAGACTGCTTCAGCTGCAGGCAGAACCAATGAGGACTGACAGGTGAGCTGCTCTTGCAGGACTTTCATTGCGCAGGCTTCGTTCGTGGATTACTGCTTCAGGTAGGTGTTTGGTCGCTGGCTGGATTGTGGGCTTGCTTCATAAGTGAAACGAGTAGGTGTGTGGTCACTGGCTAGATTGTTCATTCGTGAAACTGGTAGGACATTTATTTACGGCAGGTAGGTGAAGGCTTCGTGACAGGAAGTATACCACTGGAGAGTGTGTGTGTGTAATGCCCCAATTACTATATACTGGTGGCTAGAGAGAACAAATGGTGATGGGTAGAGATACTCAGGCTTGAACCCTGTACCTTGGATGCAGGTGGTAAGGACCTGAAGTCCCTATCCACCACCATTTCTAAAAAAATTGCAGATTTTTGCCTCGTATTTGTTCTGTTCCTCATAAAATCTGTGGTTTCTGTATCTACATTTTTCCTTACAAAGTCTGTAGTGCAGTGGTGCACTGGTAGCCTTGCTGCCTAGTAGCTACAGGTTCTCTGGTTTGATTCTTGGCTGGGGTGCCTTCTGTGTGGTGTCTGCATGTCCTCCCATCTTAAAAAGATGTGTCTGGCATTTCTCCCTGCTCTGCTGAAAATTGTCTTTTGTTCCAAGTCAGACTAGTTTCCTGGTTAAATGTTTAAAAATAACATGCATTTGAATTTCAGACTTCATATTCTTCAGAAAGTACATGGTAACACAAAACTGTTTATTCTAGCAGTTGTCTTTATAACATGAATATTTGAAATCTGTCCCTATTTCTGGGACTGTATTCCCCCATTATTGGCTTCATCCAGGTATTTTGTGATAAGGTTGAGAGTTATCTGTGGCGAGAACTGAATTCATTGAATGCTTGGGGGCTGTATCCCCCCCCCCATTACTGGCTTTGTCCACATGTTTTTTGCTAAGAGGTTGAGAGCTATAGTGAGAACTGAATTCACTGAATATGTTTGAGGGCTGTATTCCCCCATTATTGGCTTTATTCAGGTGTTTTGTGCCAAGAGATTGACCGCTATGGTGAGAACTGAATTCACTAAATGGTAGCCATTTAAGTTCATCTTCCTCTCTTTCACAAAACAGCCGATTTGGCATAGTGGTATGTTTCTCTGACTGTTTTGCACAGGGTCCCCTGGGTTAAAGACATGGCAGTGAAATGTATGGTGGTAACACAGCATTTTATTCTAGCAACTTTCCAACATTATACAATCAATGTTTAAAATGTGTCCCTGGTTTTTGGGCTTTTGTTCCCCCCCCCCCAATAAATTTCGGCTTTTTCCAGATTTCTTGTGCTGCAAAGTTCAGAGATACAACTGCGTGTCGAGTAGATTTTACAAGGAGCTGAGAGCTGCAGGGGAACAAAACTTTAGTGCTGCTTATTCTGAACCTGCTTGCATTGTTAATAGCACAACAGGTAGTGCAATTGCTTTTGATGCAGAAGGCTGTGGGTTCTACTCCCACAGTAGATGGATGCATTGCTGATACTGTACTGTGTTGTAAAGTGTGTGGATGCTGCAGTCCTTTTTGGCAAAGATACCTAGAGTAGTAACTATGAACCTGTTATCAGTTTGCCATACAGTCCTTATTGCGATATTACTAGCTTATCATTTTTTTAATGCATGCAACATAGGTCATTTATTCCTCAAGGGCAACAGGCATGTCATTTGTAGATGAATAAACAATGACATATAAAGTAGTTTGCTAGCAGCAACCTCTTCATTGTTACAGATTTCTTTAATGTGGAATTATTTAGATGACTTTTACTACTTCAGAGATTGTGCATATTTACTGATACTGGTGGACTGTAGAATGTTGAGTAGACTTTTATGATGTAAATGTTCTGAATTGGGTAGTTTTGTCATAGGTGCATGCATTTTGTTTCATTGTTTACTGGAAAAATGTTCAAAACAATAAATTTAAAATGTCATCTAACAACTGTACTGTATTGTACAAGGAATATAATTTAGTACGATCAGGAAGGTGTATCAAAGAGCACATGTATGTTTCATGTGCAAGGGGCCTATGATTTGAAAACAGCCAAAAGTTAATCTTTATCTGCCACTGGCAAAATGTATTTTCTTTGAATGTGGGTTTCAATGCTGTTTAATTGAATGTGAGTTTCAAGGTCAGAGAAGTTTTAATGCTAAGCCTGTTTTCATTATGAGACTGCATTGCTTTGTTTAGCAGATGTCTTAGTGTTTGTGCTGTAAAATGCAAAATAAAACTTTCAAATGAAATCCAAATCATCATAGAAATAAAGCAGTATGCACATTAGTGTTAATGGTAAATGGAGTGAAATAGCCAAGTAATGGATCATTGGAATGGCTGCAGGGGGGAGGGCTCCATTCGACCATGAGTTTGTGAGGGGGAAGGGTGGCAAACTCAAAGACAGCCCCAGCTGAACTATACCTCCCAACTGTGCAGATTTTCACAGAATTAATAGATTTTTGCTTCTTATTTTTGGTTTGTTCTTCATAAAATTTGTGGTTTTCTGGAAAATCAGTTAGGAATTAAGTCACTAAATAATGACACACTGAGTTTCAGACTTCATAACCTTCAGAAAAATGCATGCTAAAGTAAGACCTGTTATTCTATCAACTGTCTCAGTTTATACAAGAGCAATCTTTAGTACTGTTTATATGTTCCCCCAATATATTTGGCCTTGTCCAGATGTATTGCATTAACAGGTTTGAGAGGTACATGCAAATAAATTGCTTTATAGAATTAGGCATAGCCAAACCTCTCAAATGTCCCTGAATTTGTCTCAAAATGTTGCTTTTCCCCTAATAATCCCTCCACAAAATAGCAATTTTGGAAGAAAACATGGAGAGTTTACAGTTAAGAAATAACTGTAATAATCAGAGTTATAGATTACTTTTATTTCAGAAATGCATGTAGATTCTTTTATTTTATCAGCTGCTCAAGTTAACAGTACAGTATTAAAAAGGCGCCCCCCTTCTTTGACAGGTTCCCAACTGTATTGTGTGGCTATTTTATATGTTTACATCACATTTTTGGTTCATTTTTAATAAAATTGTGGGTTTTTTTGGCAAATTAGTGGTAAATCATTAAAGACTGAAGTTAGAAAATAATGACAGACATTTGAGTTTCAGATTTCATATCCTTCAGAAAATTCATACTAATGCAAGACCTACTATTCTATTATCTTTCTAGGTTTATAAGAGCAATATTTAAAAATTGTCGTTCTATTTGGGCCTTTGTCCCACTTCTGTGTATGGCTTTGCCCAGATTTCTTGCTCTGAGGTTGAGAGGTATGACAAATGTGTCAGGGCCATCACAGTCAGCCAGAGACATTTCAAATTGTGACATACTTGTTGCACCCCACTCCCCCATGTAGTGACTCTAGATGTGTCCAAGAAGGCAAGGAGCAGTTATGCAGTGTAAATGTGCAGGGTATCCCCCCATCCAAGGTAGACACAAGTACTACAGTGGCTGTTCATCTGTTCTTGATTTTGAAGTACTACAGTGGCTTTTCATCTGTTCTTGATTTTGCAGAATGGTCTGTTTTCTGTCATATTTTTTTACTGTTGATTTATGCTTATTACTCAGAAAGTGCCTGCTGCTCTGTGTGTTAAGTAGCAATGCTTTAATGACCATCAGGTAAGCTTGTCTGATATCATAACATGCAAGTAAGCTTTAATAAGCATACTGTTAAAGAATTGCCAACATTGAAGCCTTTCTCTTGTTGCCATGCAGAGAATACTTAACTAGATAATGTATAAGCGTTTGGGTATTAAAATGCATATGACAATATTTGTAATAAAGGACAGGATTACATTATTTTAAGAAGCTCATTACACTTGTTGGAGACTTTCAGTGATCTCTGAGGGCTTTACCCATAAACTAAACAGAATGCCATTCATGTGTGGTCCATAACATGTACAGTAATCCTTTAAGCAATGTATCTTGAGCTTGTTTCTTGTTTGCTTTTCATTTTTTACTTTGATCATGTTTTCCCCATGAAACAAGTAGATAGTTGTCAGGCAGCAGGTCTTTTTTGGATAAGAAACATTTTTACAAGTGGGGGCATCACAGAGATTGCTACTTTCAGCATGTTACTTGGTACTTTAATAAAGCTGAATATAAATTATAATTAGAACTGCAATGCAAGGAGAAGCGGTTTGAGATGAGTGCTGCTTGTTTTTCTTATACTTGATTTTGACTGGCATTCCAGTAATGTATTTAAAAAGTAATTTATTTTTTCATGCCTCACAACCTTTTTGTTTCCATCTAGATATTAAGTAATCTGTCATGCAGCCAATGCATTGAAATATTTTTATTCTTTTACACTTCATTTGTCTTGATTGGACTCTCATAATGAGGGTTTGGCACCCAGGTCAGCATATTTAATTAAAGTTAGTTTTTGTGGTTTTGAGCATAGCTCCTCCCCTTTCTAGTTGGCCACACCCCTTCCCATTGACCCCACGCATTCATCTATCTCCTGCAGCCCCCCTTTGATTTGAAGTCACCAGCCGCCACTGGAGGGTCAGTGGGAAACTAACTGAAGAACAGAGTCAAAACTTCCACTTGAGTTAATATTCATGCAACCCAATTAAATCAATTTAAATACTGTATTATTTGAAAAAAGTGCAGATAAAAGGTACTTAAATTCTCTTATACGTCCAGTTGAATACAGCTAGATCTTAGCTGGCCAAAGCTGAGGTTTATAAGCAGAAAATATTTCAAACTGTACCACTTAAATAGGCAGTAACAGAAATCAAAGAATGTGGCTACCCCCACACCTGCAATTACTAACAGACAATAAAATTCAAGCAAGCACTAACGGAAGAACAGAATCAAAACTACTACTATTACTAAGTCAGCTTAAAGCCTAGGGTATGCCAAGTCAGTATTAAATATTAAATGTGATGCATCCATATAGTTCCTTATGTACTTATTCCTGTTGCAATTCTTAAGACAAACACAATTCTCAGAATATTAAAATACTAGTAGCAAAATGGGGGAAACTATATAACTGCAATTTTACAGCACCTCTGAGAACTGCCCCTGCAATAAGGTACAGATACCTTGGAAGTCATATATTGCTGTAATTTTGTAAGACTGAGTTTTGGAATTCCTTGTTTTCTGGATGAATTTGCAGCTTGTACTTATTTTTATTTTGGAATCCGACTCTCATTATCACAGTCAGCATGGGAAGCTTTATGTAAAGCTGACCACCACCCTGATACGGACACGTACTGAGACATACACACACACGCGCACACACACATATACACACACACACACACACACACACACACACACACACACACACACACACACACATACACACACATGTACACACATGTACACACACACACACACACACATACACACACACGTACACCTGTATATATGTATATGTCTATGTGTGTATGTATAGATAGATATAGATACACACACACGTATACACACACACACACACACACACACACACACACACACACACACACACACACACACACACACACACACACACGCACACACACCTACACACACACATGCGCACAAACACACACACACATGCAAACACAAACACATGTACACACACACACACACACATCTGTGTATATGTATATATCTATGTGTGTATATATAGATAGATATAGATACACACACACATGCACATGTACACATACACACACACACACACACACACACACACACACACACACACACACACACACACACACACACACACACACACACTGAAATAAACAGGGAGTATGTGGCATTACACATACCCTGCCCCTGTCTATTAATTTTTGTTTAGCATGTCTGAAGTGGATATAAAATATCTGGTGCTGTAGCTACATTGTAGTCTGATGTATTCTGTGTATTTGCAGGACATCTCAGTGGCAGTTGGAAGTACTGCAGCAACCATTGTGTCAAGTACAATGTAACATAGCATGCAGCACATAGCTATTTTATCCAGCTAACACTGGTTAAGCAGGTAAAAGAAGTGATCCAAGGACCCTTTTCTGACATGACCTGGCACACCTTTGCTGGCTCATGCTTTAAAATCGAACCAATGGCAACCAAATTCCAGAAGTGCATCTTCAGGTGAGCAAAGACATGTCTTGTGATACTCTGTGTTGGATAGTGCGCCCTATTTTACATATCCTCTGCCTGGGCTGTAGGCCTGCATAGTGAAGTGATCAGCCATGGGCATAAAGAATGCACTGCATCAATGAGCAAACAGTGTCCATCTGAAAGGCATGCTGTACAACACATCTTTGGCTTCTTTAGCAGTGGAAAGCTTACCCATAATATTGGGGAGTGGTATCTAATGGAATCTACCTCTTTCACACTGATGTTTTCATGTGGTACCTAGTGGAATCTCCCCTTTTCTTACTGACATTTTCATATGGTATCTAGTGGTATCTACTCCTTTTTACTGATGTTTTCATGTGGTATCTAGTGGAATCTACCTCTTTCTCACTGATGTTTTCATGTAGTATATAGTGGAATCTACTCCTTTTTACTGATGTTTTCATGTGGTATCTAGTGGAATCTACCCTTTTCTGACTGACATTTTCATGTGGTTTCTAGTGGAATCTACCCTTTTCTTATTGACATTTGCATGTGGTATCTAGTGGAATCTCCTCCTTTTTACTGATGTTTTCATGTAGTATCTAGTGGAATCTACCCTTTTCTTACTGACATTTTCATGTGGTATCTAGTGGAATCTACTCCTTTTTACTGATGTTTCATGTGGTATCTAGTGGAATCTACCCTTTTCTTACTGACATTTTCATGTGGTATCTAGTGGAATCTACTCCTTTTTACTGATGTTTTCATGTGGTATCTAGTGGAATCTACTCCTTTTTACTGATGTTTTCATTACCTTAAGTTGCTAAACAAAACTTGAACAAAGAATTTGGTTAGGTTGGTGCCAAGTTAGTATGGATGGAGATTTTAAGCCAGTTTTAGTACATCAGCACTAGAGCAAGCTCTCCTCACATGATTAATACATTGTGGCTCATGGTGTTGAAAGTTTTACAGAAATCCAGACGAAGGGCAGCTACATACTTCTTCTACACATAGTAGGTGTGATAGTGTAGGCCACACCATTTAACTCTCTTCAAGTAGCATTAAGGTAGCTTAACATTGTTACTGGTTCCTTGAGCTGCTTACCCTCCTGATAAATTTGTTTTTGGTTTTGTTTGTGTCAGTGGGTTTAGTCAAAAAACCCTCTTTAGCAGTGGCCTGGGAAGAAAAGCTCCATCATGTTGCAAACATTTTTAAACATACATTCAGTAATGTTTTTGAACATACATTAAGTAATTACACATTCATTTTCTAATTAGATTATAGTCACATGAAACAAAGGCAAGTTTTATTTATTTATTTAACATTTGTTTACCGGGAAAGTCCATCTTGGAATGAGCCAATTTTCAGCGGAGGCCTAGGTAGAAACACTCCAGATGCATGTCTGTGTAACATGGGAGGAAACTGGAGCACCCAGAGAAAACTCACAGGAAACTGGAGCACTCAGAGAAAACTCACAAGAATGCAAGGAGGACATGCAGACTCTGCACAAAAGGCACCCCAGCAGAGCTTCGAAACAGAGAACCTGTTGCTGTGAGCCAAGAACACCTCTATGCTATCCATTAACAGCATAAAAGATACTTACGCATTAGTAGAAGTTTAACACTGAGCATTTGAAGAGGTGTACTATTGAGTTTATCAAATAGATAATAGATCATGTGATTTAGTGCTTAGGAAGTCAAATAAATGGAGGTGAAGGAAGGACCTTAGTAGGACAGATAATGTTAATATTGTAGTTAGGGGGGTATAAAGCAGGTTCATAAAAATTTATATATATGGCTATCATAAGGATTATGTTGTAAATATAGAGGTGGGGGGTGTCACAGAACTATCTATATAGCTGGGAAATGGTAGTAAAACTATTCCTGTATTGGTGAAGACTAGTCCATGGTCATAAGACTGTGAAAGAAGAGAAACACTTTTGGTGATATGGCAAACTGAAGATAACAGTGGCATTCATCATGAAAATATACAGGACCAGATCCATTCATATGACACGTGAAATTTTAGTGGGGTTTTAAATGAGTTTGCATTCTGAATGTATTTCAGTGGGTGGTAGTGGAATGTGGTTCCCTAGTTTGGCTACACTATTTGACTATAGAGAGTCAACTGCAGCATTAAATGATTTGATTATTATGATTAGTGATTTTTTTCTAGATTGTAGAATTCTGTTGGAGGGGAGTAGTCCTTTATTAAGTTGTTTAGGGCTGGGAATTTCCTGTCTTACAAAGCAGTCTTTTTATTGTAGTTACCTGAAAAACAGCTAGGTGATGTGTTAGTTCTAACAAGTTTAATTCTCTGAGGGTTAGACAGTGGTGTGTTCTCCTGTTATAGTTTACTGCAAATTCAGCTATTTTGTTATAACATTGCTTAAATTTGGACATCTATGACAATATGTCTTAATGACAATTTTATCCAATCTTTGAATTCCACGTATGAAAGTATACATTTTTGTGAGAATATGGAAAATCTCAGTATTTTGTACTGGAGCAATTTGTGTAATTTTTGTTCAGGTCACAATACAACTGGTCAGTCATGCAAATCTGTGACTAACAGATTGCTGTATTATTCAGCAAGAGTTCAGAAGGCATAATGGTAGCAACTGGCTGCCTGACTTGAACTGTCCATTCTGCTTTAGCCTTTCAGTTTTTTCCCTGCATTTTTAGCTGCCCTGTTTTGTTTAGCTTGTCACTTTACTTCAGAGTTTATTTCAATTTAATTGAGTTATTTTTCATTTTCAGTCCACCCTCACATACAGGCACCTCTTTGTTGTTGTTTGTCTTTCGGCTTTTCCCGGTAATGATTGGCAGTAGATTTTCACAAACGCCGAGGTGCCATCTTGTTGTTACTATCTTTGTCACCACAACTTTTGGTCTTCTAAGACTGGGTTGGGTTCACAGAGGTTGAGGAATGTATTCTTACTTATTCCCATTGGTTTTGTGGCTTCTAATTTCGGCTTCTCATCTGACTATTGTAAGCCAAAGTATTACTGGATGACATACCTCTCAACCTGGAAACATCAAACATCTGGACAAGGCCCATGAAAAATGGGTACAGATCTGTACGCTGATTAACATGCAATTTGCTTACATATATATGCAACCCCGCCCATTCAAATGAATTGTGGGACACCAAGTTTCAAACACAAACCGAAGGACAACCAAAATATGGCACCTCCACATCTGCCACATATCTTGTTCTATACCATATAATCAAAGTTACATTACATACAGTGTTCAGTTTCAACCTTCTCTAACCACATTTCTCCTCCAAAACATTTTTCTGCAATCTGCATGTATTCTTCCCATAATTTCCAATTTTTTCTATGTAATTTACTCATACCCCATTCTAAAGATCTCACTTACTGTTCCTATCTGTTACAGTATTCACTACTTCAAGTTTATTTGGTCTAGACTCTGATGTACATTTTCTAGTAATTGCTTCATTGACAGACACCAGAATTAAACTTAACATGGCCTTACTATCTAGAAAATTCAGATCATGTATCCCAGATCAAAAAAGTAATTTCCTTAGTTACACTCATTTGCTTTCCCAGTATTCCCAACAGGAATTCTGTAAGGAATTTTTAAAGTTTGCCACCTCATTACACTCCAAGACTATATGCTTCCATGTAACTCTTCCTTCCCCATTACACCTCCAATATTTGCCATCTACCTGAGGAAAAATTCTTTGGAGTCTGCTTGGGGTATACATGTATCTATGCAAACACTTGCAGGCAAAAATCCCAAATCTTCTAGACTTTGCTGCATATTTGGGAGCCATGCATATGCCCTCCCATTTTATTCTTTGTAAATTGCTTACATAATCTCTCTTCCCATTATTTTATGACCTCCTCTGATTGATTCCTGTAGTTATTGTGTAATATTTTATATGTCCTACTAATTATCCCTTTTTAAATAGTAGCCTCTATTCTGTATTCAATTAAAGACTCAACCAGTGCACGTCTTTCACTTAAGATCCCCCTATCCCTTTATCTTTGTCTGTAATCGGGTATCAATCCTTGATAGGGAAGGCAGTCTGCATGGAACATTTCTTATAGCACCTCATGAGGACAATAAACAGTGTGAGTGCTAGTTTTGTAGGCCTAGAAATGCAGTAATCACAGTATGAATGTTTAAACATAAGGAAATTCTGCATTACCAAGGAAGTCACAGAATATATTAACCAGCAAGGAGATAGAAACTGAAATGATAAAAAAGCATATGCAAGACAGAGCTAAAGGGAAGCTAAAGAAAGGACACCATTTAATTCTATATAGAGTACTTTAGTGAACTGTCTGGCAAATTATCACAGTATATTTACGCAAGAAACAAATCAAAGTTTTTTCCCACCCACTAAATAATTTCCTTCCTCAGTTTATAGATAGAAGCAGCTGAGAAAAAAGAAAAAATATATACTTCTCTACTACAGTAGCTTTATTTTATGAGTTTGATATGGTGTAGGTTAAAAGAATAATCTAAAAGTCACCTTCATTAAATGCAATGAAACAAGATCTTGTCATTCAAAAATGTTTGCAGAAATTAACATATATACCTTATTTTGAGCATTAATTATGTTAGGCTGTTGCCTTTTGCATTAGAAAATATGCATGAAAAATGAGGTATCAACTTACAAGCAGCTAAGCCAGGTTCTGCTGGCTGCTCATAATGATTTGGATACTTGGGACTACCATTTCTAACGGGAAAGAAAGCACGGAACAGCACTGAAACTGCTGATGCTGAGAGGGGTTGAGTACAAACACATTTAAATCAAAGGAAAAATAAATACATAAAGGAAAACCAACAACATTAAGCAGTACTAGTAGCTGTCTACTGTTAATTGGAATTATCTTCCTACAGAAAAGTGATTTGACAGTCAGGTTGTGTCCTTTAAAACCAAACTGCTTAATCACCTTAAAACAAGTGTCATATAGATCTCAGTACTTATACTTAACTGTACACACCATGCTGTTATTCAGTTCCTTATATAATTGTCACTCTTATCCCTAGTTAATGATTTACAGATGTAAATGGTCCTTTAAATGATGATTGTTTATTTTCTGCAATCCTTATTTTTCTAATCTTTGTGTCCACAAAGCATTGCTACCTCAGTACCTACAGGTTATATCCATATAACTATTATTGTGTGTCTCAATCGCACAAAATTATTATTGTCATACTCCGCTAAATTGAATGTATACTATTTCTTGTCATTTAAATGTTATGTATTGACTCTAGTTCAGGTTGTAGTTGAAAAGGGTCCTATTAGTTAGCAATTAAATTAATGAAGGGGAATATTCACAATAACTTCTCCTCGCCAGTTTTGACAAACCTCTGACAAAGTCCCTTGGCAAAGTAAAGTTTAAAAAACTAACTTGAGTACTCCAGAAAATGACCGATTTCTGTTTTCAGTAAACCTAATGTATATATTACAAGCTAACTTGCCCAGTTAAAGCTTATACAAAACAAACAAAAAAAAAAAAACTAGCCATATCCAGCAAACTCATTCTGTAAGCATCACTTACTTACACAACAATCTGCACAAAAACACACACACACACACACACACACACACACACACACACACACACACACTTGAAGTAGCAGCACAGTACCTTAGAAAGATGCCAGCTGTGCAGTAGAAGACCAGAGCGTCCGTCGTAAGCAGCAGGAAAAATAAAATAATCCACTCGGCCAGACTTGCATTCGTTGGTATAATTCCACTCGGCTTATGTAAACTAAAAAGCATACCCGCTCGCACTCTAGTTGTTGGCAAGCCAGATTTCAAACAGCCAGCCAGCCGGGAAAGCACTAGATCTCAATTCTGTCTGGCTGATGTGGCTGACGGTGCTGACGTCATCGAGCACGTGATGACATCAGCTCCGAAAGAGTGGAAATTGAAAAGACCTTAAAAAAATCGGAAATGAAGGGGTGCCCCTTGGGAATTGTGGCACCCCAGTATTTGGACCTCAAAACTCAGTAAAAAATGAGTAATTCAGGCCTGTTGAGTGGTCTGCTGGATGAGGGGAGAGTCTGATATCTCATCTGTTTTAGAGTTATAATGATTCATCCACATTTATTTAAAATCTGATAGTGGGTGAATTCGAGATGTGGATGTTTTTTTTCTGGATTGCCACTGTGTAATCTCCTGATGTGACAGCATTTTGTATATTTTTGCATCACTGATTTGAGACATTTTTTAGCTATAGCCCTTGCTAAAGGACAATGGTAAAAAGGTAAATGAAAATAATATATGAACAGTTTACAATAGTCAGTCAATCATCATGGGTTTGATTGGTGAAAGGAAATCGGAGCACTCGAATGAAAATCATGCATGCATGGCAAGAATGTGTAAACTGCGTACATGCAGAAATAGAGGACAGGACTGAACGTCTGACCCTGAACTTGTTATGCAGATATATTCCCTGGCATTCATGGGTAAATACCCTACTGTAGGAGCCAACACATCATAGTAACCCTTTCTGATTCAGAGACATGCCCACCATAGCCATTTTCCATGGTGTGAAGAATCACCATGGTGAATTTCTTGCCAGTCATGCTGTATGATAATGAGGCATTTGGGGGGAGTGGCTAATGGTAATTAGCCATGTGCTTTCTCTAAGAAATGCCTCTGGTGACAAAGTGATGCTTCTTAGTTATTGAAAGAATAGCTTATGTGCATAAATTAACATATCTGGCTATGATAATTAACAGAGAAAATGATGGAATCTTGTATTACAGTCAGTGGGAGGGACTGCATTGCAGGTAAGTTTAGAGAAGTTCATTGAAGAGGTGCTGGTGTGGGATGTGCAAATGTGGGTATGTGTTGCAGTGTGTGTATCTGCCTGAATTGTCACTGTAGGGTAGTTAACTAGGAGGTTGAGAGAGTGTGTGTGTGTGTGTGTGTGTGTGTGTGTGTGTGTGTGTGTGTGTGTGTGTGTGTGTGTGTGTGTGTGTGTGTGTGTGTATATGCATGTTTATAGGTTCACATGTGTGTACTAGGCTAATGGCCCTGAAGCCTTTACAAGCTTAGCCCAAAACAATTGCCCAGGCACCGTGTCACCCAGTGTTCGTTCACAGTGCCCCTATCCAGTAGGACAACTGGAATGATACCTGGAGTGAACTTTCTGTTACCCATCCACTCAAGATTTCTCTTGATGAGGGCCAGTGAGGACCTCTGCTTGACATGAATGGGAAGCTTTTTCCAGAGTATGGGCAGTCTTTGGGAGATGAACCTTGTCCCTCCAGCATGGTCTGTTAATTGTGGTAATGAGGTTGTGATCTCCAGACCATGTAGTGCGGGGGGAATGGGATTTATTTAGGTGTAGCATTTCAAGTAGGGCTGGGTCGGACATGGCTTTGTAAGTCAAGCAGAGATCACCTATCAGTAGATAAGAAACTGAGAACAGGTGAAGTTTTTTGAGTCTGTCCATGTAGGACATGCATTTAAGGCCTAAGATCCTTTTTGTGAGGTACTTTTGTGGCCTCTCCAGCTATTGTACGTGCCTGGTCAGGTACATGCCAAACGGGGCGTTATATTTGATGATTGGTCTAATGAGGGATGAGTAGAGAGGGATGATGACCTCTTTCTTCCTGGAGGTGAAAGCTTTGGTTATACGATATGCCACGTAGAAGGACTTTCTGACCACAGTGGCAATGTGGTTGTTGAAGGTAAGGTGGCTGTCGACCTGGGTGTACAGATCTCTTATGGCCCCTTCAGTCTTCATTGGGCTCCCATCAATGTGGTAATTCTTGGGAACTGAGTTTTTTCCAAAAGGGATGATTAGGGCATTTTTTGGCATTAAGCTTCAGGCCATGGTTCCGACACCAGTCATTGGTCTCAGAGAGGCCCTTTTGTAGGATGTCTGCATCATTTGGGGAGTTGATAATGACTTCTAGCTTGCAGTCATCAGTGAACTTGGTCAACCAAAGTCCTTCTGTGTTGGCCTGGACTTCTGAGAAGTAGATGCCAAACAGGAAAGGGCCCAGGACAGAGCCCTGTGAGACTCCACTCATGACTGATCAACAGTCTGACTTGGAATCCACAACTTTCACTCTGTGGGTCCTGTCTGTGAGCCAATTTGCAACCCACCTAGTGATGCAAGGATTGATTCCTAGTTTGGTGAGTTTACCAATGATACCTGAGTGAGGAATGGTATCAAAGGCCTTGGCCAGGTCGAGGTAGGCTATATGCCTTACCCTCATCCACAGCCTTGGTGACTGCCTCGAAGAAGTCAACCAGGCTCAGTAGACAGGATCTCCCTTTGACAAAGCTAAACTGTGTGAGGTTAAGAGTTTGGGGATTGCCTATATCTTTGTTAAGCAGGTCCATGATGATGTGCTCTATAGCTTTGCATACCAGACTCGTCAGGCTAATGGGGCAATAGTTCCCAGGGTCTGTAGTTGCTCCCCCTCTATGGAGTGGGATGACTGTAGCAGTGCGCCATTCGTTAGGGATGTAGCCTGAGGTAAGGCTGTGACTGAACAGGGCACACAGATGTGGTGCCAGTTCATGTTGTAGCTCATGTAGTATGCAGCCAGGGATATTATCAATTCCCATGGATGCTGTATTCTTGACGTTGGACAATGCAGCTTTTACCTCTGCCACAGAAATGGTGGGTACCAGACTTTCTTCTGGTATTGTGATAGGGCACTGGGGGAGTAAAACTGGCACTGAATCCATCGGCCAGTATGTTGGCTATATCTGTTGGCGCAGTATAGGAGGTGCCATTGTGTAATAACTCAGAGCAAATCTGGGTGTTGCCTTTGAGGTTTTTTGATATAGCTATAGAAGGCCTTGTGGCTATTTTTGGTGTCAGCCATAATTCTGCCTTCATAGCTGGCTTTAGAGGATTTGATAAGGGATCTCAGCTTTTGGTTGAGACTGATAATGGAGGTTTTCCAGTCTTGTGACTTCATTTTTTTCTGCAACAGTTTCTTCCATCTGTTGTAGAGTTTATTTATGGCTTGGGACTACCAGATTGGCTTCCTTTATTTGGAGGAGAGCATCTTAGTTCTATTTGGTATGGCAAGGTCCATGCATTTGTGTACATGCTCATACAGTGCATTGGTGTATGATTCAGCAGTCATACAGCTATTTTCCATTAGCATGGGTGCCAAGAAGTTAGCCACCTCTGATTTAAGGGACCCAAAGTCGGCTTTAGAGAAGTTTTTCAGGGTGATCACCTTAGCAGGAGGTGTAGGTGAGATAGAGATTTCCATGGTGATCAGTTTGTGGTCAGATTTAACCAGGGAGGAATTGACTATAGGTGTGGAGCAATGGTCTCCCATATTGGTGATAACCAGGTTGAGGATATTGCTTCTTCTAGTGGGTGTCAGAATGAGCTGGTCCAGGGCATTGGAATAGATAAATTCCAGAAAGCACTGAGCCTGTACATTTGTACTTGAATAGTTTTCCCAGTTGATGGAAGGGTAGTTGAAGTCACCCACTATGAGAGTATTGGGTTGGACCTTGATAGATTCCAGGGTGCTTAGGAACTTGGAGTGAGAGTCTAGGGACATGTTTGGGGTTCTGTAGCAGTCTATGACTTGTATCGCTGTCTTACCCAGTGTTAGTTGTACCTGAAGTATCTCAGATGCGTTATGCTGGGCTACCAGTCTAGAGGTGTGCGTATCCTTTAAGAATATGGAGACACCACTGCCTTTGGAGCTTCCAGAGGTATTCTGGGCCCAAAAGGTATGGAATAAGTTATAGCCTGGGAGTGCAGTGATGCTTTCTGCCTCTTTAAACTAGGTCTCTGTTACAGCACAGATGTCGACATTCTCTATTTTGAGGAGAGCTTTGAGCGAGTGCATCTTGAGGGTGAATGTGTTAGTTTAACTGTGGGAGTCTTCTTGAATAGATGTGCACATGTGTGTGTCTGTGTAACTGTGTTTTTGTGTGTGAATTAGAATATCTGAGTGTGTGTAAGAGAGTGAATGAGGGGAACACCTGTGTTAATGTGATGTATGGGTTGCAAGTGATAATTACTGTTGAAAAATGATTTTTAGCACTGGAGTTTCTCATTGTGACTAAACATGTCTCTGAATCGTTTTTACATGGTCACATATACTGCATTTACCTTCAGTAGGCAGTTTATATGGCCATAGCCCATGTATCTCAATACCTGCCATTATTAACTACTGAAACACTGAGCTATTCCTACAAGTTCATAGTATCACAATAGAATTATGATTCATGGAATAAACAAAACCAAATATACGAGTAAAACACTCTCTCAATACACAACAGAGATTACTGAAACATGAAAAAATGTTAAGGATGAATAGTACACAACATGTGTTGCTGATTTGTAGGACCATACCTTTCATCTGTACCTGATTTTGCAGAACATCATTGATTTTGCCACATATTTTTGTCCTTTCTCTCAGAAAATGTTTTTTTTTTAAATCTGGTAAATCATTGAGAGTTACAGTCAGTCAGTAATGGCAGACATTAGAGTTTGATACCTATTACCTTTTAGAAAAAGCATGTTAATTTATTTAATTGAATTAGAGGAATATTTTAAAATTGTTCATGATTTTGGACCTTTCCCTTCTGTAGAACAGAGTGTATGTGCTGTATCTTTAAGAAGCATTTCAATGACTGAACATGCATATAAATAGCAAGCGCGTGCTAGATTCAGTGCCATTTTGAGAGTGCAGCCAGAGAGTGAGCATGTATGAATGTAATAGCTAGGTGTACATAAGTTTACCTAAGTTAAAGTTATTAATTCTCAATCCTGATATGTTTGTACATAATATAGCTGCTTGAACATAACCCACAAAGAGTCATCTATTACATCCCGACTAGATGAGCGACAGGGTGTCAGAACCGGAATTCCAGAAAATGTTGTACAGAGCTACGAGGTGCAGATTTGACAATGAAGGTAAACTAAGAGAAATGAGCACAAAAAAGTGCCAGAAAATTACCAAAGGTAATGAAGACTTGCACAAAGAGTTTATTTTGTAAAAAAGATAAAACGGAGCATTACAAAAGCACAAACCGTATTATTAAACAAGTGGAAGGCACAAAAGGTTTATTAATTAAACAAAATGTTTAAAATTAAGATATTTGATAAAATGAGCATCATAAAAGCATATAAGAAATTTGGAATTACCACAGAATTTCAAAACAAGCATGTTTAAAGCAAAATGGGCGTATTTAGAGTAAAACGAGCACAAGAAAAGTACAACGGGCATGGAAAAAGTTTAAGTGAGCAAAACGAATACAACGAGAGCAAAAAGGGAACATTAAGCATAAATCAAGCAAGCCAACAGTATGTTTTGGCAAAGTGCTGTGTTCTGGCATAACTACTACTTCGTACTGTATTCAGGGCATAACTGGAGTTATTCAAAGTATCTCAAAGTGTGTAAAAGTGCTTACAGTGTGTGCTTATTACTGTGCATATATTCCAGAGAGTTTATTTGTGTGCAAAGTGCAAATATTTTGTGAAGTGCAGTCAGAGTACAGCCATTTCAAAACATTTCTTGTGCTGGGTGTGTCTATTTGCAAAGTGCCTCCATTACAGAGTGTTTCTTGCACTGTAGAGAATTATCTAGCAAAGTACCGCCATTTGGGTAAGTTTCAGTGTGCCGTGTACTGATGCACAAAAATGTTACTTGGTCTTGGTTGGAACAGCACCAAAAGGCATTTGAAGACCTTAAGCAGAAAATTGCTACCCCACCTACATTACGATACTATGATGTGAATAAACCAGTAACTCTTTCATATGATGCTTCAGAATTTGTTCTTGGCACAGTTATTCTTCAAGAAGGCAGACCAGTAGCCTATGCATCTAAAACCCTTACCCAAACTGAAATACAATTTGCACAAATTGAGAAAGAACTTTCGGCAATAGTATTTGCATGTTCAAAGTTTCGTGATTATTATCTACGGTCAAGCTATTCAGACTGAAACTGATAACCAACCTCTAGTTACTATTCTAAAGAAGACTATGCATTTAGCTCCAGAGAGATTACTAAGAATGATGCTCAAATTGCAAAAGTACAACTTCAAAATGGTCTGTATAGACTGCCTATCTGACTGATACCTTATCCAGATCATCCAGAAATGCAATGGAACAGCTTGATGCAGAGAATTTTGACTTTGATGTAATGGAAGTGCATAATTTTTCTACCACAAGACTTGATGAGGTGAGACAGCATACAAAGCCTGATCCAATTTTGTGAAAGCTCAACCACTACATTAGTACTAGATGACCATCAAAGCAATCTAGTGCACCACATCAGGTGCAAACCTATTTTCCTTACAGAGATGAGATGTTGATGGAAGATGGCATTATTTTCATAGATCCTAACATTTTTGTTCCTGCTTCCTTACAACAAGAATATATTCAGATTTTGCATTGTGGTCACCCAGGTTTTGAATCTACCAAAAGAAGGGCAAGAGAACTAGTATTTTGGCCTTCTCTAGTGAAAGACACTGAGAAAGTAGGCAAAGTAAGCAAAGAGAGTCACTTCAGCTAAGTCAAGTTTCTGAAATACCTTGGTCAACAGTAGCTACTGATATATTCGAATGGAATGATCAGCATTACTTAGTATTGGTAGACTCCTATTCAAACTAGTTTGAGATCGATTTACTACCTAACCTAATGTCCATTGATTTTATTACCAAGTTGAAATGTCATTTCTCAGTACATGGTAGTCCACACAAAGTTATTTCTGACAATGGTACTCAATTTACTAGTCAGTTGTTTCAGAAATCTGGAACAGAATGGGACTCGTACATGTTACTAGTAGTCCATAATATGCACAGTCAAATGGACTAGCTGAACATACAGTACAGAGTGCAAAACAATTACTTGAAAGGTAAAAGCGTGACAATACTGATGTCTTTTTGAATTTATTCAATCTCAGAAACATACCCCATGATGATATGCTTGGCTAACCTGCTCAGAGACTTCTATCCAGGCAAACCAAAACAACACTACCTATTACTTCTAGTCTGCTGAGGCCGAACGCTAAAAATAGCAAAACTATTAGAGCCCAATTATTCAGAAAGCATTATATCCAGAAGTCCAGTTAGAATAAATCAAGCAGATTTCTTCGTCCATTGAAAGAAAGACAGTGAGAATACAAATGGCAAAAGGTTTCGACTGGATTGGTCAAGTAACAGATATATTTACCGAGCCAAGATCCTACTTCATAGGATCCGAGGATGTGGAGTACAGGAGAAATCGCAGACATCTTCTCCCTGTATCAGAATCGATATCGTAGCACTGTTCCTGTGATATAGACTCTAGATCTCAGAGCAATCCAGACAATGTTTCTGTTGCAGAACATGTCTTAACTTCTACTTCCATTCGTGATGATGTTCCCAATGTCCCTAAGGTTGAACATTCAGTAGAGACAGTCCCAGTTGCTAAACCTCATTCTAAATTTTATGTCACACATTTTGGTCATATTTCCAGACCTGAACTTGATTGTATATATGTATCTAGTTCTGTATAACTGCACGACAAAGAATTATTTGTACTGATTGCATGTCTACCAATATTGTTAACATTGCATGACCTATTTCTCAAAGAGGGAACAGAGTGTATGTGCTGTATCTTTAAAAGCGTTTCAGGCTTTACTCCATAGCATATCGCCTACTCCGAGGTGATCTCTGCCTAACATATAAAGCTATGTCAAACCCAGAGCTGTTGGACATGCTACACCTAAAGAAATCCCAATCCCTCTGAGCTACACGCTCTAGGGGCTTAAATCTTGTCACCACAATAAACAGGACATGCTGGAGGGATATATTCCTGTCCCAGAGACTTCCCATACTCTGGAACAGGCTACCCATCTATGTCAAGCTAAGTTCTTCATTAGCACTCTTCAAGAAAAATCTTGATGAGTGGATGGGAAATAGGACATACACCCCAGGGATCACTTCTGTGTCTCTGCTCGACAGTGGCACAGGAAAATAACTTTTTTGGGTGGCATAAGCCAGGGAACCTTGTTGGCTAGGCTTACATAGGCCCTTGGGCAGATAGCCTAGTACCTACCTATGAACGTGCATATAAATAGCAAGCATGTGTTAGCTTCAGTGCCATTTTGAGAGTGCAGCCAGAGAGTGAGCATGTATGAATGTAATAGCTAGTTTGTATATAAGTTTACTTAAGTTAAAGTTATTAAGCCTTAATCCTGATGTGTTTGTAAATAATAAAGCTGCTTGAACAGAACCCACAAAGACTAGTCTATTACATCCTGACTAGATGAGTGACACCCTCCACTACTTTGTGTACAAAGAAGTTAAGAACTGTGTGTAAATATTATTGAGCTATGTAAAACTATAAAACAAGAAGCATGCAGGTAGGCAGAGTTCTGCAACATGTAGCAGCAGACAGAAAGATAATGGCAAACAATTGGATAGTGGGGTGTACATTTAAGTAACACTATCAGAGGCAAATAGGAAGAATACTGCAAATGCAAGTGTTGTCTGTCTGTCTAGAACTCGCCAATATGTGCAATACTGTGTGTGATAGTATTCTATTATGGTAGCTGATCCAGAACTCCTTGAAAGACACAGAATAACTAGAACTATCTTAGAAACCATTTGTCACATAATGCCAGCAGGCAGGAGTGACTGGTCCATCCCACTAGACATTAAGCTTTGCTTATCTATGCATTGTTTATAGACCAGATAAATAGAGGGATCCAATTTAGTACAGGCGTATAGCAAGAAACATAAAGTTACAGTTGTTATGTGTTAAAGGTGCATACAGGTTACTCATAAGGAATGCATACTACAGAACAAATTATAGAGCTAAACAGTGGAGACACAGTGGACATGCATTGGTTTAGGACAGAAAAAGTGGCCTTTCAGTTTTGGACCTACTCAAACCTTGTTACTTAGACATTAAGATAGTAGCGACAAATTCTTTATGTTCATTAGACCAAAAGCTCTTGATTTGCCTACGCTCTTATGTATGTTTCCCTTCTATTTCATATTTTCTTAGTGATCATTGCAGTATCATAATGTAAAGGTCCTTACCTTAAACTAATTGAATGTCAGTTACCACATTTCACTCCCAACAGAACGAGAGCTAAGTTATCTGGTGCTCAGTGCAGATACCTGAACTGCCACCCTGGGGAACAATTGTAACAAATGCATGACAGGAAATACAGTATTGGCATACACTTCTGAATGCTATTACTATACTACAGAACCATCAACATGTGACAGTTGTACCCCCCATACCTTGGGCTCACTGCAGACACACCATTCACCCCGCTTCAGACACTCACTCTTCAGTACTCATATTTTTGTTTTCAGTCTTTTCAAGCTTGCTTTTAAAATGGCTGATTAAGACTAGTTCCTACCACGATCCAACAAAGTCCACATGAACAGATAGAACACTCATAATTTGCCTAAAATCAATCTTATTACAAAGTGTATTCTTTTAGTGGCTCTTTGATCAAGGTAAAATTGTGTTTTGGAAAGCAATACATATTTGAGTTACATTTTTACAAAGGGGAAATCTTACTTAGATTAGGCATGAAGGCCCTTCATGAACTAACTTTTGAAGTTATGATAGATAAAAGTTTTCTCGGTTATCATTAAGAATTCTCCATTTTGACCTAACTTTAAATATTTGTGAAAGGTGTAAATACATCTGAAATATTGCGGTTAAATTCTCTGCAACAGCCCCACATCATGAGCCACACACACACACACACACACACACACACACACACACACACACACACACACACACACACACACGCACACACACACATGCACACACGCACACACACATCTAAACCTCTACATATGGACAAGCTCTGAAGAATACACTCAAAAAGTCTGCATTTGAGTTTCAATTAGCATGAGCTCAACAAAACTAGAAGCTGTTCCCCATGACATATTACAAACCCCCCCGTGACCACAGTAAATCAAAGGTACATAGTTATGGAAACACACAGTGACCACAGTAAATCAAAGGTACATAGTTACGGAAACACACAGTGACCACAGTAAATCAAAGGTACATAGTTACGGAAACACGCAGTGACCACAGTAAATCAAAGGTACATAGTTATGGAAACATGCAGTGACCACAGTAAATCAAAGGTACATAGTTATGGAAACACGCAGTGACCACAGTAAATCAAAGGTACATATTTATGGAAACACGCAGTGACCACAGTAAATCAAAGGTACATAGTTACGGAAACACGCAGTGACCACAGTAAATCAAAGGTACATAGTTACGGAAACACACAGTGACCACAGTAAATCAAAGGTACATAGTTACGGAAACAAGCAGTGACCACAGTAAATCAAAGGTACATAGTTACGGAAACACGCAGTGACCACAGTAAATCAAAGGTACATAGTTACGGAAACACGCAGTGACCACAGTAAATCAAAGGTACATAGTTACGGAAACACACAGTGACCACAGTAAATCAAAGGTACATAGTTACGGAAACAAGCAGTGACCACAGTAAATCAAAGGTACATAGTTACGGAAACACGCAGTGACCACAGTAAATCAAAGGTACATAGTTACGGAAACACACAATGACCACAGTAAATCAAAGGTACATAGTTACAGAAACATGGCAGTCACCACAGTAAATCAAAGGTACATAGTTACGGAAATACGGCCATGAAGAGAGTTAAAAACAACACAAAACCAGAGGTTAAATTTGAGCAAAGTCAAACTCAAAAACCCATAAAACAGATATCACACCCTCTTCAAACTCCAAAAAAACTAAAAAACACAGGAAAAAAAAATGAGAGATGAAGGTAGCTGTGTAAAAATCAGAAGTCATATCTTCCTTTATTTTGAAATGTAGTTGTTAAGATCTAAACACATATCACAGATTTTTTCAGTGTTGCACAGGTGATGGGATTAGTAATGGTGTCCCAATATCTCTAAAAGAACACCTAAAAACAGGAGTCAAAAAGCAACTTAGGTCTAGAAACTGCTCATACAATAATTAGTAGAAGTGGTATTTAATATAATATTAAAAAAAAAATGCAGTAAACCATTTCTGTTCTCTACAGACCATCCAGATTTACTGACTAAACTTTGAGATATAAAAATCAATGAAAATACAGCCATCAAGTATACAAGTTAATGCCAAATAAGTGTGCCCTAACATTAACTGACAGCATTAATCAAAATAACATAGAACAAACAGAGCATAATTACAAGGAGGTTGGCTGTATCTTAGATACCATACTGACAAACTTAAGAACTTTCTAGTCCATGCCCATAATTATACACTCTGTACTTAAAGACCATGAAGCCATCATCTTTTTCCTAAAAGAACAACCACAATCCATTAAAATAAATCATCCTTCCTAAATTTTAGCTCTGGAAATACTGATACAATAAACAGCATACTGCTGAAACAGAGTGGGTTAACATCCTCAAATACCCAAATAAATCGGCTCATGATATTCATTTTCTATGAACACACACACACAAACACACACACACACACACACACACACACACGACAGGAGTGGCGAGTGATAACGCACTTCAGGGCATCCAAAAATTAATAAAATATACAACTGAAAAGGTTGCACTACCGTACTTAAATTTCAAAAATTACCCTAGTCATAAATACAAGTGTATATTAAATAAAATATAGAAAGTACATATGTTTCTTATCAAATGTTCTGGAGCTAACCTCAAACATTGGAAGCAATAGTAAGATATTCTTTAATTGCATTAAAAATAAAAAGGAAAACAATGGATTTAATGTATTACAAATAAACAATAAAGTGATCACTCAGCTACAGAACACAAAGTTTGCTCACAAATTTCATAATAAGTAGAAATGTACATTATAGAGTGCTACAGTAACAAGGAAATATATTGTTTGTACATACAGAGACATTATAACTGCTGCTACTAGTAAAATAGAAAATGCATGTTCCATGGTACAAGGCAGTGTACCTGTGGTTGCCTATGCAGGACCAGGAAAAAACAAACTAAACTAGCATCTATCAGATATCATTTTATAGTATCTTTAAGAAGGGGAACCAGGAAGATTTTATTAGGAACAGAAAATACTTAAGAATCTCAAGGAAGAAAAGCTAAAATTGTAGAATTATACACTTTTAAAGATAAAATGCACAAACCAAAGTTTTCAAGATAAAACATGTAATTAAAAACATAACTCCACCTGCAGGTGCAAGACACCACTGGATTTCGTACTGGAAGCCAAACATTAGCCATTTGCCTCTTTAATGTCATTATATTACACAGATTGTCAGATTCATATCTGATTTTCAGTTGCTGTTCTTACTGTTGTAGTCCTCCTCATATAATGGTCATAAGTCAGAAGGACTTTTGCCCTCCATTCTACCTTCCCAATCAAAAGAAAGGAAAAAGAAAAGAAAGACGCGTTCCTGCTGCTCGTCCTCCTGAGTTCATATAAAATGTTCATCAGTCCAGAAATAAAAGAAGAGAGATGGAGTAAAATAATTAGCACCCAAGCAGTGGGATGTAGAATGTAGAAAGGTGGAGAGAAAATCTCTTTCAGAGAAAAACAGCTTTAGAAGAGAGAAAACAAATACAGTGATATCAGATGAGGAAAAACAAATATAGTGATATCAGATGAGGGAAAACAAATGTAATGATATCAGGTGAGGGAAAACAAATGTAATGATATCAGATGAGGGAAAACAAATATGTTGATATCAGATGAGGGAAAACAAATATAATGATATCAGGTGAGGGAAAACAAATATGATGATTTCAGATGAGGGAAAACAAATATAATGATATCAGGTGAGGGAAAACAAATATGATGATATCAGGTGAGGGAAAACAAATGTAATATTATCAGATGAGGGAAAACAAATATAATGATATCAGGTGAGGGAAAACAAATATGATGATATCAGATGAGGGAAAACAAATATGATGATATCAGGTGAGGGAAAATAAATGTAATATTATCAGATGAGGGAAAACAAATATAATGATATCAGATGAGGGAAAACAAATATGATGATATCAGGTGAGGGAAAATAAATGTAATATTATCAGATGAGGGAAAAAAATGTAATGATATCAGATGAGGGAAAACAAATGTAATGATATCAGATGAGGGAAAACAAATATGATGATATCAGATGAGGGAAAACAAATATGATGATATCAGGTGAGGGAAAATAAATGTAATATTATCAGATGAGGGAAAACAAATATAATGATATCAGGTGAGGGAAAACAAATATGATGATATCAGGTGAGGGAAAACAAATATGATGATATCAAATGAGGGAAAACAAATATGATGATATCAGATGAGGGAAAACAAATATGATGATATCAGATGAGGGAAAACAAATGTAATATTATCAGATGAGGGAAAACAAATATGATGATATCAGATGGGGGAAAACAAATATAATGACATCAGGTGAGGGAAAACAAATGTAATGATATCAGAGGAGGGAAAACAAATATTATGATATCAGGTGAGGGAAAATAAATGTATTATTATCAGATGAGGGAAAACAAATATAATGATATCAGGTGAGGGAAAACAAATATGATGATATCAGGTGAGGGAAAACAAATGTAATGATATCAGATGAGGGAAAACAAATATGATGATATCAGATGAGGGAAAACAAATGTAATGATATCAGATGAGGGAAAACAAATGTAATCATATCAGATGAGGGAAAACAAATATGATGATATCAGGTGAGGGAAAACAAATATAATGATATCAGATGAGGAAAAACAAATATAATGATATCAGATGAGGGAAAACAAATATGATGATATCAGGTGAGGGAAAACAAATATAATGATATCAGATGAGGGAAAACAAATATAATGATATCAGATGAGGGAAAACAAATGTAATATTATCAGATGAGGGAAAACAAATATAATGATATCAGATGAGGGAAAACAAACATGATGATATCAGATGAGGGAAAACAAATATGATGATATCAGGTGAGGGAAAACAAATATAATGATATCAGATGAGGGAAAACAAATATAATGATATCAGGTGAGGGAAAACAAACGTAATATTAGCAGATGAGGGAAAACAAATATAATGATATCAGATGAGGGAAAACAAATATGATGATATCAGATGAGGGAAAACAAATATGATGATATCAGGTGAGGGAAAACAAATATAATGATATCAGATGAGGGAAAACAAATATAATGATATCAGGTGAGGGAAAACAAATATAATGATATCAGATGAGGGAAAACAAATGTAATATTATCAGATGAGGGAAAACAAATATGATGATATCAGATGAGGGAAAACAAATATAATGATATCAGATGAGGGAAAACAAATGTAATATTATCAGATGAGGAAAACAAATATGATGATATCAGATGAGGGAAAACAAATATAATGATATCAGATGAGGGAAAACAAATGTAATATTATCAGATGAGGGAAAACAAATATGATGATATCAGATGAGGGAAAACAAATATAATGATATCAGATGAGGGAAAACAAATGTAATATTATCAGATGAGGGAAAACAAATATGATGATATCAGATGAGGGAAAACAAATGTAATGATATCAGATGAGGGAAAACAAATGTAATGATATCAGATGAGGGAAAACAAATATGATGATATTAGGTGAGGGAAAACAAATATGATATCAGATGAGGGAAAACAAATATAATGATATCAGATGAGGGAAAACAAATATGATGATATCAGGTGAGGGAAAACAAATATAATGATATCAGATGAGGGAAAACAAATGTAATACTATCAGATGAGGGAAAACAAATATAATGATATCAGATGAGGGAAAACAAATGTAATATTATCAGATGAGGGAAAACAAATATAATGATATCAGATGAGGGAAAAAATATGATGATATCAGGTGAGGGAAAACAAATATTATGATATCAGATGAGGGAAAACAAATATAATGATATCAGGTGAGGGAAAACAAACATAATGATATCAGATGAGGGAAAACAAATGTAATATTATCAGATGAGGGAAAACAAATATGATGATATCAGATGAGGGAAAACAAATATAATGATATCAGTTGAGGGAAAACAAATATAATGATATCAGATGAGGGAAAACAAATATAATGATATCAGGTGAGGGAAAACAAATGTAATATTATCAGTTGAGGGAAAACAAATATGATGATATCAGATGAGGGAAAACAAATATGATGATATCAGATGAGAGAAAACAAATATAATGATAGCAGGTGAGGGAAAACAAATATAATGATATCAGATGAGGGAAAACAAATATGATGATATCAGATGAGGGAAAACAAATGTAATATCAGATGAGGGAAAACAAATGTAATGATATCAGATGAGGGAAAACAAATATAATGATATCAGGTGAGGGAAAACAAATGTAATATTATCAGATGAGGGAAAACAAATATAATGATATCAGATGAGGAAAAACAAATATGATGATACCAGATGAGGGAAAACAAATGTATTGATATCAGATGACGGAAAACAAATATAATGATATCAGGTGAGGGAAAACAAATGTAATATTATCAGATGAGGGAAAACAAATATAATGATATCAGATGAGGGAAAACAAATATGATGGTATCAGATAAGGGAAAACAAATATGTTGATATCAGATGAAGGAAAACAAATAAGATGGTATCAGATGAAGGGAAAACAAATATAATGATATCAGATGAGGGAAAACAAATGTAATATTATCAGATGAGGGAAAACTATTCCTGTCCTGGCCAAAAAAGTGTGTAAGAAGTCTCATTTGTTTTTTTTTTTCTGTTTTTAAGTTCTTGAAACATAGGAAAAACAGAATAAGTGAATGTCAACCCCATCCACTTTTTTTTTCTTTGAGTAACAACATTGCAGAATGTATGCATTTGTTGACAGAGAATTATTTTAGAGAGATCTTCATGTTTGCCTGTGCTGGTAAAACATCAGTTCTGCTGCCCATTGTGAACAAGAACAGTTTTTCAAATTACAATGCTTGAACACATGTTCTGGTCTTCTGGCAGACAAACTGCTGTCAAATGAATGTTTAAAGACCAATATATTTCCCATATCCTTATAGGCTTTCTGCACTAAAGGTAAGAATGTGTTTTCCTCTCTTTGCTTGTGTTGCATGTGAAGTTAGTGCTACCTATGACTACTTGAAAAGTTGGTTATGTAGGCAATAATTGAATACCTTGATAGACATTATTTTTTTTTCAGTTCTCCAGAGGGTTTTGGCTGATTGATCCAACACTGACTCCCAAAGTGACACATTCATGTTAGGAGTCATGATCGACAACAACCTTACCTATGATTATCACATCAATAATACCATTAAAACCGTAAACAGAAAACTGGGCTCCCTCTACAGAATTAGAACATTCCTAACCCCGGCAGCCAAAGCTACTCTTGCCTACTCCCACCTTATTTCAACTCTACTCTATGCCTCACCAATTTACACTAATCTGAAGAAAAACAATCTCTCAAAATTGGCAAACACTTATAACAGTATTGCTAGATTTGTAACTGGCAATCAATTTAGAACTCACCACTGCCTGAACCTTCAGCAACTTCAATGGCTAGAATTAGAAAATATGCTACTTCTCTCCCAACTTTCCTTTGTCCAAAGAGCTCTCTATCTACCTAATAACACTCCTGCACTTTCCAAACTTCTAACCCATTACTCTAACCTGAACTCACTTCGTTCCTCCACCAAACTTCTTGTAACTTTAACTAAATCAAACAACCTTGCTGGTGACTCCTTTTCTAACGCCTTGGTAAACACTGGAATCAACTTCCTACTGAACTTACTTCTATTCCAAATCCTATTCTGTTCAAACAAAACTCAAAACTTACCTTAAAATCAATGGTTATGTCCCTGTTGTTACCCGACTAAATCTCCCTATGTTCCCCTACTCCTCCACCTTCCTCTCCTTCTTCCTTCTTTCTTCTACTAGCCTTATTATCTTCACTCTATAAGATCTAGCTCTTTTAGTTTTCCTCTCCATCTTTAGATGCCTTTCTTTGTCTGAAAGTATTTTTGTCTTTTTACGACTCTCTCTCTATTTTTCTGTATATTTTTCCTCTTTCTCTTCTACTCTCCCTTATATAATCTTCCTATAAAACAATGTGAAATAAGTTTAATTGTTATTTCGTGAGTGAGAATGGTGAATCATAGTATTGTCATGTCAATAGTAATGCCTGTGATGTCTTCCTGAATATTTGCTTATTTCCACCTCCTTCTCCATTAATATTTAAATGTGTTATATTATGAAATTGTCATTTTTCTCTATGTGGAGCTTTTCTCCCCGGGCCTCTACTGAAAATGGAAATATATCCAGTTAGACTAGCCCGGTTAACAAATGTAAAATAAATAAATAAAATAAATTGCAGGAGCCAGACATTACCAGGCTGGTGAGAGCCCTATAGTCCATTCTTTCCATCCAGTCAGCTGTCCCCACACAAGCAGGAATCAAGTGGTAAGGAGCTGGCCAGCTTGCTGGTCCAGGTGGATAGCCTACCCTATCGCCAAAAGAAGTACTTGCTGCCACTCAATAGTGCTGTCATTGCAACCTCCAAGGGGAAACATGCCTCCATATGTTGGATCCCTCCTGGCTTACTGGTGTTATGTATTATGACTGTCAAGCTTAGGTGGCTTATCTCTACCAGGTAACACCTATAGATCTCACTAGGTATCACCCCATGTGGCAAACTAAGCTGTTTCGTTAGCCACAGTGGCTGCCCACTCCCACCCTCTCTGGACAGCTCCTACATGTGTCCAAGACACTAATAAAACTCATGTTACCTGTGCTGTGGTTAGAGATTTATCTCTCTATGCCACAGTTCAAGCTCCATAATCTATGGTTAATGATGCAGAAGGATGATTGAGCATAAGATTAATGTCCCTGGATCACACAGTTATCCACAGGTGCTCCCTGCTGTGTCAAAACATCTGGTGCTGTGGAGTAAGATGGAAAAGAAGGGGTGAGAGTGTAACAATGTGCAAATAAATTTAGGAAAACTGAAGAAAATTCTATTACCAATAATATAATCAAATGAAGACTAATATCCAAAGTAAATGTGGCCTGATAACAAGAAATATCCAAGGCTTTTTCCATATATATTCAAACACTTTAAACCATCAAAATACTGGCTGGCATGTGACCCAGAATTCTGAAAAACAGCCTCTAAAACATGGAGGCCTATTGTGTGGTACATATATGCTGAATTTTCTCCCGAGAAAGAAAAAAAATATTTATTAAATTGACTATTACATCTACAGAAACAAACTATTAGCAAAGTACGAGGTCTGAATTTTTACTGATGATGAGAAACAGAAAATAAGAAACATAATTTTTAAAATTCAAATCATTTAACAGATCATCTTAAATCTGTCTTTGAATAAAACAATTATCCACATATCAATAAGGGCAAATGTACTGATTCCACATATTTATTGTGGCAGACAGCAGACACAGAGAAAACACTCTGGGAGCAGTGATTTAACCAAAATGGAGCAAGAGGAACTGAAACTGTTTCTGATCCAGCTGAAAACTAGCTGAGAAATCTTCTGTAAGGCCTGTAAATGGGATCATGCAAACATATACATACATATATATATATATATATATATATATATATATATATATATATATATATATATATATTTTTTTATTTATTTATTTTTTATTTTATTTATTTTACATTTGTTGACCGGGATATATATATCTTTTATGTATAAAGTCATTATCCAAGCCCTTTATGAAAGTAAAGGAGTGGCAGTTTGGAGGGCTGCCAAGTGGAACTTTGGTGCAATGGTTAAAAATAGACGGATCACAGGATGGTCTACATTGACTCCATTCTTTGGCTCAAGAAAAATCAAGACTAGCCTGTCCCTTTGTAAGGTGAATTTAGCTTTTTTCTGCCGAACATCTTCTACAAGAAAAGTTATACCCTGAAACACCAAAGTCTTTATATATAATTATCTATTAGGAAGCTTTTGAAATTAATGATGTGTTGCAATCTGTTTTTTTTTTGTTTGTGATTATCTGTTTGCAAGGTTTTGAAATGAATGACATATTGAAGTCTTGGTTTGATACGGAATAAAAGTTTTTTTATTTAAAACAATGTGCTAAAAGAAATAAAATGTGCAGATATGTTTTGTAATGGTTATCTGTTAAATTTAAACATTTAAATAATCAACAGCAGTCTTATTAAATGTTGGGGAAATGCTTAAATAACATGTTCTTAATGAATCTTACTTTATTTATTCACTAAAACTATTAAAGTGTCTTTTTTTTACATAGATTGCAGCTATCCCAGCATGATCACAAGCACTTTTACCTAATTTTCCCACCTGAAAGTCTAAAAGTGTTTCAAAGGTGTTTTTCTTAATGGTGAGAGCTTATTCAAGTTCCCACAGCAGCCTGGTTTCATTTTGAACAGCGAAAGTGAGAAAGGAAGTGTTACAAGGCCTCTAACCCCCCCCCCCCCCGCCCCCTCCTGCAGAAACAGGAAATGAAGGGAACTTTTGAATGAAACATTAAAAAAGACATTATTGGAACGTTTTGAAGACTTCCTTAAATTAATCATCGCATTTAAAAATGATTTTGTACGTTAAAACATGCCTTTTAATTTTGGACTCAATATTACTACTTTAGTGAAACAAAAGAAGCTCCTGTTCTTAGGAAACTTGTGATGGGAACTGCAAGATGTGTGGGGACATGATATACTAGGGAAAACATCTCTGAAGGTGAGTTATTCAAAAGCAACCTTTATAAACCATATAATGCTGCTCTAAAGGGATTATGTGAAAGCTTCATTTATAAGGTCAGCATACATTTTAAGTTACAGAAAGTTTTATTTATTTTTGAATATATAGAGCCTCCCCTCCTTCATTTTAACCAACAACTTTACTGAGTTTTAAAACTGCTGTAAAAAATGAACTGCTGCATGACTTCTTTTTTAAAAGATATTAAATAAAGTATAAACCATTAGTATATTATTTAATGAAAATAACATATATTTAACAGTTTTTTTTTAAAGTAAACAACATTCCAGCTTTATAATAGACACCTCAGAAGCCTATCCTATATTATGTCACGATGGCTACTAGACGTGGGTGTGTATGTTTATGCTTGCATACTCACATTTGATTGTAATTATATAGAGAAGGTGAGGTTTATATACATATATGTATGTGGCTGCATAGCTCTATGTAGAGAAATGTACAGTTCTGTATGATAGTCTGCAGCTGAAGAGAGAGTGCACACATAAACCTGAAATCCCTTGGTAGTATAGCTTGCATAAAATAAATAACATTTCAACCTATTGACAACATACATGTGTGGCATGGCTGCCTATAATTGATTAAATGTAAGCACAGGTAATTCAATTAAATCCATCTGACCAATAATTTAATTCTGGTAAATCCAGCTAACATTGTCAGTAATAAAGATTACACTTATTTCAGATACTTTATATTGGTATGTTTGATAACATTGACATGAACAACAAGCTTTTATACACAATATACAGGTTTGCTTAAGTAAAAGGTAATCCTACATACCCTAAATAACAATTCAGCAATAAATTATAATAGTCAATATAGTATACTGTAGATATATATATATATATATATATATATATATAGTTATTTTCTAGATAGGATATTTAAAAGTCCTAGAATTAGGGGAATCATGTTTTATGGAAGTAATGAATAAGGAAGTAAGTAATATGAACACACAAAAACACAACACAACTGTTATAAGTAAAGTGGCTTCCTATCTCAAATGCAATTTTATAAGATTAGGAGAATTGTTTATTTCTCTGTTATGTATGTTAGAAGCACAACTTATATAGTCAGAGTGTATTATAATATAAAAAACACTGCAGGTCAGATGAGCGCTTTCACTCCCTCGGAGCTTCTTCAGATCCAGCTCCGAGGGAGTGGAAGCGCTCATCTGACCTGCAGTGTTTTTTATATTAAACATTTTGTCTTCCACTTCGCTCATGCCTAATCGTTTTTGTTATTTATTTTGAATCTACCTTTTTTGGCTGAGTGTTTACTCAGATATTGACTAGAACATTTGTTTTCACAATATTCATAAAGTGTTTGCATCAAATGAGATTTATTCAAAAACAGAAGCTATGCTAATAGTCTTATGCCCTTTGTCTGACTATAATGCTATTACATTCACTCTAATATTTAGCTTAAATATCTTAATTCATTGTCAAAGATTACCTGCATACATAATTAAAATAAAAAAAAGTTTTAATGATTGCTTTTTGAGGGACATTAGGGTCAGTAGTTGCTCCCCCTTTGTTGAGAGGAATGAGTGTAGTGGTGCAACATTCGGCGGGGACAAAGCCTGAAGTGAGGCTGTAGGTGCACTCAGCTGAGATGCCAGTTCCCTTTGTAATGCATGTAGCATGCAACCAGGTGTATTATCAGGTCCCGTGAAGGCTGTATTTTTGGCTTTGGATAGTGCAGCTTCTACCTGAGCAGCCGTGATATTAGGGATTTGGCATTCATTGGGTATTGGAATGGGTCCTTTTAGGGGTGGGGGGGGAGTAAAGTTTGCACTGAACCTGTCTGCCAGGATGTTGGCAATATCTATAGGTTCAGTATAAGTGGTGCTGTTCTGCAATAGCTCCGAGCACCCTTGCGAATTGTTATGCAGGTAACTAAAGAATGCATTGTGGTTATCTTTAGCATCTTTTGCAATTTTGTTTTCATAACTGACTTTGGAGGCTTTAATAAGGGATCTCAGTTTTTTGTCGAGACTTGCAAGGGAAATTTTCCAGTCTTGGGACGTAGCCCTTCTTTGCAACAGTTTTTTCTTCTGTTGTAGAGTTTGTTAATGGCAGGGGACTGCCATATTGGCTTCCTTTTTTTGCAGGATATGATCTTGATTCTGTTAGGGACGGCCTGATCTATGCACTTGTATAAATGTTCATACAGTGCCTTGGTGTATGATTCTGTGGCCATACATCCTTTCCCTGTTTGCGTGTGTGATGTGAAGTTTGACACTTCTTTCTTTAGAAGCACAAAATTGTCTTTGGAAAAGTTTTTCACTGTAGTTTCCTTCATGGGGGCTGCAGGTGGGATTTGAATATCGACTGTGATCAACTTATGGTCAAATATGACCAGGGAGGAGTTGACCACTGGTGTAGAGCAGTGGTCCACCATGTTAGTGATAACCAGATCGAGAATGTTTCTGCCTCTGGTGGGGATGAGAATGAGTTGGTCCAGAGCGTTGGAGTTAATGAATTCCAGAAATAATTTGGCAAATGGATTGGAGCAGGAGTAGTTTTCCCAGCTAATGGAGGGGTAGTTAATGTCTCCCAGTACAAAGGTATTAGGGTGAATCCCAATGCTTTCCAGAGTGTTCAGGAAAGTGGTATGGGAGTCTTGGGATATTGTGGGGGATCTATACCAGGCTACAACCTGGATTCCCATTTTATCCAGCATTAGTTGTACCTGTAGTATCTCTGATGCATTATGTTGGGCAACCAGTCTGAAGGTGTGCACGTCCTTTATGAAGATGGATACGCAACCTTCTTTGCGGCTTTGGTCCAGGTTTGGGGGTCAGAAGGTGTGATATGCTGTGTAACCTGGCAGCAATGGGGTGTTCTCTGGTGCCTTGAACCAGGTCTTTGTTACTGCACAGAGGTCGATGTACTCCAGTTTTAGGAGTGACTCGAGCGAGTGCATTTTGAGATTTAGGCTTCTAGCGTTGAGTAGCATTACCCTCAAGTTGCATTTGCAGTTGTTATGGTGGTAGTTTTGTCTTCAGGGCATTGCCTAATAAAGGCACTATAGGGGTGGCAAGAGCCTTTGCCATTATCTGGAATCCCAGGGGTGACAGACGTAGGTTATCTCTTGCAAAGCATTGAGGACTGTCGATCATGTCATCCCAGGCAGACAGATACTGGATCCCCTTTGAATGACACCAGAAACTTAGTCAATTGTTGAAGTCAATTATTTTCTGCATCTACTGTGTTATCATTCTAGGCGATGGTAGTATGCTACTCAGGGCTAGGGTCATACCTGCCTGGGCTACAAGATCTGAGAACTCCTCCTTGTCTCTTTTCATGTAGTCCAGAGAGGTACGTCTTAGGTCATTCACACCAACATGGACAATGACCGAGTCATAATTCCTGTTAATTATTAAAATAATATTACTGTGGTTATATTATTCATATGTCATCATCATCAGTCCCCTTTCTCCCCTTTTCTACATGGGGTCGAGGAATCATATTAACTGTCACCATCTCTCTCGATTCAATGCCACACTCCTGCCTTCTTCAACATTCATGCCTGAAAGTTGCAGATCTTCTTTCACACAATCCATCCGCCCCTTTGCTGGACATTTTCATCCATCCACCCCTTTGCTGGACATCTTCATTTCCTCTTACCTTCCTGTCTGTCCCAAATGGTTTTCAACAGATTGTCTTCTGCTTTTCTGCACTTGTACAAACCACTGTAATCTGTTCTCTTTGATCTTTTCTGTAATTGGAGCTTCTTTGGCTTCTGCTCTTATGTCCTCATTTCTTCATCTGTCTCACAGACTACATCCTACCACCCTTCTCAGGCACTTAATTTCTATCACCTCTAGCTTCTTCAACTGTTCTACCTTTACTGCCCAGGTTTCTGTACCATACAGTAGTCCTGGTCATACTGCTGTCTTGTACACCTTACTTTTCAGCTTCTTTGGCATTCGTCTGTCATAGACTACACCTGAGACTCCATACCATTTGGCTGCAGGCCCTCTGGTTCTAGCTTTGACCTCTTCATTCAGACTTCCCTTCTCCTCAACCACCCCTCCCAGATACTTGATGCTATTTATCTGTTCCACTATCTTCCCTTCTATGTCAATTCTCAGCTTCTTCTGATTTCCCCAGTTTGCTGCCATTACCACCATCTTATCCGTGCTTAGTTTCATGCTATTTGCCTTTAGTTATGCATTCCATTCCCCTATCCTTTGCTGAAGGTCTTACTCAGAATCTACCTGTAATTCCACATCATCTGCTTACAGCAACTTCTTTGATCTGTCCCTCCAACCTGTTTGCTAATGTAGTCCATCAGCAGTATGAACAGCCGTGGGCTCAGAGCTGAACCCCTGGTGTACACCGACTCCCACTGGGAACCCCTTTGTGAGACCAAACACTGTTCATACTTGAGTCACTGGGTTTTTGTACAAAGCCTGAACTAATTCTACCAATGTTTCTGGGACTTCAAATCACCAGAGTACTGCCCAGATCAGCTTTCTTGGGACCTTATCATATGCATTCTCCAAGTCTAGGAAGGCCCAGTTGGACTCTCTCCTCATCTCTAGCTTCTTCTCAAGTATCTGTCTCACTGCAAATGTCAGGTCAATTGTGCTGCATCCTGTTCTGAATCTGAACTGCTCATCTCCCATCTTACATTCTACTACTCTCCATATCCATTTATCAATCACCCTGTCTAGAACTTTCATGCAACGTGATAGGAGTTTGATGCCTCAGTACTGCCCAGAGTTGTAGATGTCCCCTTTGTTCTTGTACACTGGCATGAATATGCTTATTCTCCAGTCATCTGGAAAACATCCATCCCTCCACACTGCTATGAGTACCCTCAGGAGCCAATTTTCTCCTGTATCACCCAACACCTTTATCATATCTACTCTGACCTCATCTGAGCCTGCTGCTTTTCCTGACTTCATTTTCCTTAGTGCTATTCTTACGTCTTCTAGGCTGGGCTGTTCTTCTTCACTCATTGTAGGCTGTGCCTGGGGTAACACAGTTTCTGTGGGTTTTTCTTCATTTAGAAGTTGCTGGAAGTAGTCCTTCCATCTGCCTTTGATGTCCGGTGGACTGGTGAGCAGATTGATGCTGGCATCACTTATGAAGAGTGTCTGGCTATTTTCTTTACCTTTCTGTCTTTGCCATGCAAACCCATATAGTTTTTTTTGTGCCACCTACCGAGTCACTTTCCAGAATGTGGTAGATGCCCTATTTTTTGCTCTTGCAACTCCTTTCTTAGCTTCTTTGTTAGCCAACCAGTATTCCTTCCCTGCCTGGTCTATCTTTTCTATCTCCCACTTTTTCCTGGAGTCCTTCTTTCTTTTGAGGATGTTCTGGACTTCTGCATTCCACAATCGGCTTTCGTTATATACCTTATTTCCATATGTGGCTTGGCCACATATCTGTTCTGTAGTCCTCACACATGCTGCTTTGAGGCACTGCCCTTCTTCTTCAACTCCACCTATTTCTCCCCCTCCTCTTCTTGGGGTGCTAGAGCCCTGAGTAATTCCTTGAACTGTTGTATTTTCTCTCCAGTCAACTTCCAGGTCTTCAGCCTGGTTTCTATTGACCTTACAGCCATCTCTGATCACTGCTTACAGTTGATTGTGGTAACCAGTGTTTTATCCTGTGGGGTGAATGTTTCACTGGGGATAACTTTGCAATCATTGATTCCACCCCAGCACTTTTTCCTTACTTGGAAGAAGTCTAGCTGAGTTGCATGCTGGTCACTCTTGTATGTCATCTTGTGACTGTCTCTCTTTCTAAACCATGGGCTGACTAATATCAAGCCATTTGCCAGACAAAACACTAGAATGGCCTCTCCTTCTTTATTCCTGTTGCCCCACCGATGTGGACCCAAGAAGTCCTTGTATCCTGTTCTGTCTGTCCCGATATGTACATTCAAGTCATCCATCATCAACACCAGTTCATGTTGTCCTGCTTTATCTAGTAGGTCTTGCAGCTGATGTCTGAATGCACTCTTTTCCTCACTATCACAACCTTGCTATGAGGCATAGGCTGAGATTATGAATACTGCCCTATAATTACACTAAATTCTGATTGTCATGAGTCTGTCACTAATTCTGATGTTATCCCTCATAGCCTTCTAAACCTTCTCTCTCACCACAATTCCCACACCATTTCTAGCCTGTCCCCCTCCTGAGCAGTAGACTCTGGAACCCAAGCTAAGAAACTTTGCTGTACTGCCCTTCCATCTTGTCTCAGATATATAGGATGTCCAGCATCCTCTGTATCATCATGTCATCCACTTCCAAGCTGCATCTTGTCAGTGAACTTAAATTAAGTCTAGAAATTCTCAGTTCATGTTTGGCAGGTTGACTGGTTTTACATCCAGCTTTCACTCAACAAAGCCATCCAAGGTAATCCCAAGCTGGACGATTTAGACACCGGCCAGCCAGTAGCTTATTGATCCAGGTCTGCTGGGCTTTACAGCAGACACACACTGGCCATTAGGGGCACGGACACCCCTACCACCATTAGCATGAGCCACTGTCATAGGTCAGAGTAGGCTGGGTCCTCAACCCACTTCTCACCAGTAACTACCCATGCCCATTTGGTGACATTAATCAACATGACCAATTCACCTAGAGCCACATTTTACACCATCAAGTGGCTAGCCCTGCCACGGCATGGAGTCTTTGATCCGTGTTCTCCTATCTTGAGGATACTGAGCACCACAGCAGATGCCCAAAGCGGTTGGTGTGTACAACACTTACCCTTGTAGGGCACCATACAGAGTCTGTGCTACTGCCCACAGCTCCATTCATTGGTGAGACTGAGATGGAAACACTCAACATGTTTTTCAGAGGAGGGAGGAAACCAACAAAGACACAGGAAGAACATGCAAACTCCAAACAGGCATTGATCGGAGGTAAGGATCACACCTTGTACCTTGTGCATGGGAGGCAAAGACCTTAACCATTATGCCAACTTGTCTCTAGATTCCTCATATGTCTCTTGTAGGAAATCTTTACATGAGAAAATATTAATAGACAACAACAAAATTATTATAGATTCTTATATAAAATGGGTATCAATATATTCTACTGGGCTCTAAAAGATTTTGTTCTGAATGAAAGACACAAGTTTATTTGTATGCCTTTTATTAACCAAATCCTTTCAATCTTTAAAAGATTTATGAATTCAAAATACTTAGTCAAGGGATTACTTCTTCTTCTTCTTTCTGCTTTTCCCGGTTAGGAGTCGCCACAGTGGATCATCTGTCCGCTCATGATTGGCAGTGGAGTTTTACAGTGTTGAGTTGCCAGCCTGGCGCCCAACCTTCTACAGAAGGTACACATATGCACACACTCACACCTAGGGCTAATTTAGAGTGTCCAATCCACCTACTGCATGTCTTTGAGATGTGGGAGGAAACCAATCCTATTATTTATTCCCCATTGCTTTCACTAATGGATGCTTAGTATCTTTTAATGTAAATATGACAGCTCAAAAGAATAGTAACCTAATATTCTGGCATAAATTTCTTAATGGAAACCAAATACATCCTGTTGAATACTAAATAGCAATATATAGCACAGAACAAGGAAGCTGGTTAGATAAGCATAACTTTAAAGAATATATTCAGGATAAATTTATAATATCACTAGATCATCATACTAAACCTGTTCCAAAAATCTTGGATCTGGTCTCTAATGTTAATAGTGAGCCACCCAAGGGGAAGTCATATCTATCAATTATATACAAGATTATTAGAACTGAACTTGTTATCCATGATATATCCAAGCTGGAACTTCTCAACAAAAAATAACAATGAACCATTTTCAGATGTAAATAAAAAGCTATTCTTAAAATCTGCATGAAAGTCAACGTCCTTACTTTATTGGAAAATCTATGCATGGATACAAATAGTACACACGTCTGTGTCTCACAGCCTCTAAGGCCCAGCCACAAACCCAAAATACTAGTCAGAGGAGACTCTATTGTGAAACACACAGATGTGCCCCTCACCAGGATAGACAAGGAGAAAGTCACGGTAGGTTGCTTGTCAGGTGCTAGAATCTGCCATACCACACACGCACTCAAGTTTCTTAACAGCAGGTACTGCTATGACTCTGTCATAGTCCATGTTGGTGTGAATGACTTGAAAAGTGCCTCTCTGGACTATATGAAGAGAGATATCACTGAGCTCACTGAATATGTGTCCCAGGCATGTATGTCCCTAGCCTTAAGCCACATTCTACCATCACACAGAATGATGCCTCAATACAAACAGAAAATGATTGACTTTAACAATTGGCTCAGTTTCTGATGTCATTCCAAGGGGATCTAGTACCCGACAGCCTGGGAGGACATGATTAACAGACCACGATGCTTCACCAAAGACAGCCTTCATCTGTCTCCCCTGGGCTTCAGGTTTCTGGCAAAGGCTCTTGCCTCCCCCGTAGTGCCTTTTTTAGGCAAAGTTATGAGCACAAAATTATCAACATGAAAAATTCTTCTAAAGAAATTTAAAGATCGTGCTGCTAAACACTACGAGTCTTAACATGAAACTGCACTCATTGCAAGCATTCCTTGCCCTGGAGGATGTCGACATTTGTGCAGTCACTGAAACCTGGATCAAAGCTGTGGAGAGCACCCCAGCCTTATTAGGTTACTCATCCTACCGTACTTTCAGACACCAAATGGAGGGATACAAAGCCAAAGGAAGTGGAGTTTCAATATTTATCAAAGACATACACACCTCCAGGCTGGTCAAATAGTATGGTGTGCAGGAGACACTCCAAGTGCAGTTAACTGTTGACAAAACAACTATTCAAATCATAGATAGCTACCGACCCCAACCATGACTCAGGACACCCACTCCACCTATCTGGACTTACTTAAATCCATCAAGATTCAACCCTCTACCCTGCCATAGAGTGGAAGACCTATTCTAGCCCAAACATGAATGCTCAGAGATTCCTCAAAATTGTCAGTGACAATCCATTGGATCAGCTGGTCAAAACCCCTATGAGAGGTGAAAATATCCTGGACCTGGTCCTAACCAACGTAAGTAGCCACTGTAGCACCTCTACAGTGTCATCCTCCTTGGAAAGATCCGACCATAAAGCAATCACTTTTGAAGTCACCATCTCCTCTGCCCCACCTTGTCAGGTTCAAACAAAAAAAACAACTTTTCCAAAGCTGACTATAAACTCCTCAGAGCAGGTATAAGCAGCTTCACAGCCACTGTCCCTTCAGTTGGAACTAGCACTAATGTCCAAGCCTACACCAAAAAACTATATGAGCACCTACATAGCTGTATGGACTCAGCAATACCTGACAGGACCAAATCATCTTCCTTAAGGAAGAGTAAACATATCTAGTGGACAGCAACAATAAACAAACTCTATAATAAAAGGATCAAGAAGGAGCAGGTGCCAAATTGTAAGCAATCTCTCCTTTGTCTGAACAAGCAAATAAGGTCACTGGTGAAATCTTCTAAGGCTAACTTTGAATCCAAATTGGCGACATCCACTAAGAACATTCACAAGGCCTTCTTCACATATGTCTGCAATCTCAAAGGTAACACCCAAATCTGCTCTGAACTGGTGGTCAATAAACACCACATACAAAAATGCCATAGATAGAACCAACCTGCTGGCAGACAGGTTCAGTAAAAAGTTCATGCCCGTTCCTCCATCAGTAAACCAGGGCACCCCCTCCCCTCATCACCAGGGAGCAGGTCATTAAAGATCGAAGCAATACTAATTTCACAAACTATAATCATAGTTTGACTTAGGAATAGGGTCCTTTCCTGCCATTGTATTAGAAACCCAAAAGAATAGGAGACATTAAACTGGCAGTGACCTTTTTTATAGGTTCATAGGTAAGTATTGGCAAACTGCCTTTGTGAGTCATTTTAAGCCTAGCCGAGTACCCTTTTGGTGCTTGAATGAAACCAACCCATTTGGTGTTACACTGGCCTTACCCATCTATATTCATCCAAAAAAGAATTTAGGAACCATCTCTGTCCATGAGTAGTACAGCCTGCAGTCCTCGAGTAAATTATATGTTTGTCATTCATAGATCCAAGCTGTGTTTGAATATGGACATGGATGAGCTTTTGGTTATATAGATGGGGCATCTGTTCCACACCAACTGTATCCTCTGAGATACACATCTTTCTCCAAACTATTCTGTTGATGTTGTAGAAGAGATTTAGATCCCTAGACCAAGTATCTCTGATGCCAGATGACTTGCTGATGTAAATCCATTGGTAGTGGGTTGGAGAATACCTTGTACGCCAGATACAGGTCACATGTTAGCAGTCTGTATCCCTTTAGTAAGATATCCCTGTGGGTGTTCCAGTTGTTATATGTATCTGGGCAGACACATGCCAAAGTGGACATTATACTCGATGACTTGTCATAATAAGGGCTCAATAAAGGAGGACAAAGATAACCGTAGATGTAGACAAAATACCTTGGCTTATAAGCTGTGCAGTATAGAACGATTTTCTTATGACAATGGACACATATTGGATATATAGTTGGACAGTTTAGATCACCTCGGAAAATGGTACTGGTTTTAATACTGAGAGATTCTAGTTCCTTTAGATAGGCATTGTGGCTTTCCTGGGTTATAAATGCAGTTTTATAACTAGCTGACACATGGGACAGGACCTTTCTGATGGTTATTTGGACAAGAAGAAGCTTTAGGATGTCATGCTCTTTTACCAGCCTTGATGTGAGTCTCTTCTGGATGAAGATCGAGACACCTCCATCTTTTTTCACCATGTGAACTCTGGCAGGTCTAAATGTGTGGAAGGCATTATAGCCCTGGACTGCCAGAATGCTCTCCACCATTTTAAATCATGTCTCAGTCAATTCACAGATGTCAACATCCTTCAGGGTGAGAGGGGCCTGTAGAGAGTGGAGATTCCTGTTTAGGATCCAAGCACTGATCCGTAACACCTTCATATCTTCCTATACTTTTTTCATTATGTTTGTAGGTTCATCAGGTTGGCATTGATTAAAAAAGGCATTATGGGGCTGGACAATGTCTTTTCCAATAATCCACCTCTAGAGGGGACAGATACAGGCCATCCATGGAAAATCACTGTGGTCTGTCGAGCACATCCTTCCAGGCTTACAAATATTGGACCCCTTTCAAATGACACCATAAACTAAGCCAATTATTTTTTGCACATATTGCATCATCACCTTTGGAGAAGGTAGAATGCTGCTCGGTGCTGGGCTCATACCTGCCCTGGACACATAGTCTGAGAGCCCCCTCATGTCTTTTTTCATAGAATTCAAAGAGGTACACCTCAAGTCATTGACACCAGCATAAACTATAACAGTGTCATACTGGTACTTGTTGTTCAAGGACATGAGTGCATGCAAGATCTGATGGATCCTAGTACCAGACAAGCAGCTGACCATGACTCTTTCCTTGGTCAGCCTTGTAAGAGGCACAAATGTATGTCTTTCAATGGAGTCACCTATAACAAGAACGTTTCATTGAGACAGTGATTGCCTTACAGGGTCAGCATCCGTGACTTTGGGACTCCTTATCCTTGTACTACATTAGGAGGTAGGCATAACCTGCATTGTGTCTGTATTGTATTTTGGAGGTCTTTGAGGTTTAGGCAAGTTTATTTATTTATTTATTTTTGTTTACTGGAGTAGTACACTGATCAGTACTGGCCAATTTCAGGGTCAAAATATTTCACAAACAAAAATACAGAAATGTAAGCAATAATAACCTTGCTAGGCTTACTAGGCTTACATAGGCCAGTGGGCTGATAGCCTAGTACCTACCTATGAATCTATGAACAGTCCAGTTCATAGGTAGGTACTAGGCTATCAGCCCTGGAGCCTATACAAGCCCAGCCAAAAAGGTACCCTGGCTTTTGCCACCCAAGAAAATTATTTTCCTGTGCCACTGTCGAGCAGAGCCACAGAGGTGATCCCCTGGGTGAATTTCCTATTTCCCATCCAATCATCAAGATTTTTCTTGAAGAGTGCTAATGAGGAGCTTTGTTTGATATAGATAGGTAGTTTATTCCAGAGTATGGGAAGTCTCTGGGACAGGAATCTATCCCTCCGGCATGTTCTGTTTATTGTGGTGACAAAGTTTAGATCCCTAGAGCATGTAGCTTGGCGGGATTGGGATTTCTTTAAGTGGAGCATGTCCAACAGCTCTGGGTTTGACATAGATTTATATGTTATGCAGAGATCACCTCTGAGTAGGCGATATGCGACGGAGTAAAGATGGAGTTTTCTGAGACAGTCTGCGTAGGGCATCTGTTTGAGGCCGGTAATCCTCTTTGTGAGGTATTTCTGCAGCCTTTCCAGTTGTTGTAGATGTCTTGTGAGGTACATACCAAAAGGGGTGTTGTAATCTATAATGGGCCTAATGAGTGATGAGTAGAGGGGAACAATGACCTCTTTTTTCTGGATGAGAAACCTTTTGTGATGAGGTGTGCCACATAGAAGGATTTCCTGACTACTGTGGTGATGTGATTATCAAAGGAGAGACTACTGTTCACCTGTGTCCCAAGGTCTCTTATCACGCTTTTGGTGTTAGGTATACTACCGCCTATGTTGTAGTTCATCGGTACAGAGTTTTTACCAAAGGGTATGACCATGCACTTTTTGGAATTGAGCTTAAGGCCATGGCTTTGACACCAGGCATCTGTCTCAGTGAGGTCTTTTTGTAGGATGTCCACATCGTTAGGAGTTTCGATTATGGCTCCTAGTTTGCAGTCATCTGCGAACTTTGTTAGCCAAAGACCTTCTGTGCTAGCCTGTACTTCAGAGATGTAGATACCAAACAGGAGACGACCCAGGACTGAACCCTGTGGTACTCCACTTGTCACTGGTCTGAAGTCGGATTTGGAGTCTGCTACTTTCACAGTGTGGGTACTGTCAGTGAGCCAGTTGGCAACCCATCTTGTGACATAGGGATTTATACCTAGTTTAGTGAGTTTATCTATAATTCCAGAGTGGGGGATGGTGTTGAAAGCCTTGGCAGTATCTAGAGAGGCTGTGTGAACCATCTTACTCTTGTCTACGGCTTTGGTGACTGCTTCAAAGAAGTCTATCAGGTATAGGAGACATGATCTGCCTTTTACAAACTCGAACTGGGTGGGGTCCAGAGTTTGGTGATTACCAATGTCTTTGTTTATAAGTTCCATGATGATAAGTTCTATGGCCTTGCAGACCAGGCTCATCAGGCTAATAGGGCGGTAGTTCCCAGGGTCCGTGTTGGTTCCCCCCTTGTGGAGTGGGATAACCGTTGCTGTGCAACATTCAGCAGGCACAAAGCCTGAAGTGAGGCTATGATTGAATATGGTACTTAGGTGGGGTGCCAGTTCGCTCTGTAGTTCATGTAGAACGCAGCCTGGGATGTTGTCTGGTCCCATGGATGCTGTGTTCTTGGCTTTGGAGAGTGTGGTTTTTACCTGTGCAGCTGTGATTACAGGAACTTTGCATTCTTCCGGTATAGAGATGGGCTCATTAGGGGGTGAGAGGGGGGTAAAGTTAGCACTGAACTTATCTGCCAGGATGTCGGCAATATCAGTTGGGTCTGTATATTTAGTGCCATTGAGCTGTAACTCAGACCAGATCTGAGTGTTGCCATTGAGATTCTTGACATAGCTATAGAATGCTTTGTGGTTGTCTTTAGAATCAGTGGTGATTTTGTTTTCATAACTAGCTTTGGAGGATTTTATCAGGGGTCGCAGCTTCTTACTGAGGCTGACCAGGGAGCTCCTCCACTCATGGGATTTTACTCTCTTTTGCAACAGTTTCTTCCTTCTGTTGTACAGTTTGTTTATAGCAGGGGACCACCAGATTGGCTTTCTTTTTTTGAAGGATAGCGTCTTGGTTCTGTTTGGGATAGCATGATCCATGCACTCATTTAAGTGCTTATAAAGTGCAACTGTGTAGGATTCAGTAGTCGTAAGTGTATTGTCCATCTGCATCTGTAGTTCAGACTACAAAACTGTGTATATACATTCCAGTGAACAAGCACAGTACAATGTACAATCAGAGTGTAACGTACAATATATATTTATATAAGTTTCTAAAGTGGATCAGTCTTCAGAATGTCAATATTTAAAATGTCAGCATATGATAGGATTATGTGCATTCTGATGGTCTGGGTGAGGTGTGCTATGTGGTGTACAGCTAACGATTTTGGATTGGGATTTACTGTGTGTGTGATATTTTTGCCTTCAAGGACATTATATATGTACATCTCTCACACACTGTGTTATGCTGCTTGAGTAACAGAGGATTGTCAGACAGCAATGGACAATTCTTACACTGTCTCAGGATACCCCTCTCAGTCAGGCTGGCTAAAGACATTGTGGTGAGGTGCTGGTCCATGATACTGATAGAAATGACTCTGGGGGCAGGGGTAACTATAACTGCTTGATGTTCAGTTTTAGAATTATATCTGGGTGGATTTGCTGCTCAGTATTTAAATTTCAATACAAAACAACTAGCCCGGAAACCTTCTGCCACAAGAAGAGACCAGTAAACTATAGTATAAGTGTCACTAATTTAACACTAAAATCAGTGCAAGCAGCATTAACACACTAAATACTACAAACAATTTTATCAAAGGTCCTTTAGAATTGTGAATAGTTTAAGGGGATGTTCTTTGCAAAATGATATTTATGCGCATATTCTCAATAGCCAATTAAACAGAGAGGGGAGAGAATTATGTTGTCAAAGTATCATAAGGTGCAGGGAACAACAGATACACAGAGTTTAAGAACACAACTACAACAAGATAGGTGAGAAGGAAAACAATTAAGACTCTAAGATCTGAGAACTCTGGCCTGGGGCTGCCTTAATGCATAGACCAGTGATGGCGAACCTTTTGGGCCCGGCGTGTCAAAAATTCTGAAAATGCTGATCGTGACTGTGCTGGCGTGTCACCCCCCCCCCCCAACAAAAGAGAAACAATTCCTTACATGTTCATTTATTTAAAAAATATAGCGCAATCACGTGTGCTGCCATGTATTATAAAAGTAAAAAAAAAAAAATCAGTTACTTATAAGAGAGAAAACAATATGGGCAGTGTTAATTGGGCTTAAAATAGTACACCAAAAAATTACCCCGCTTTTAATAGTAATTTTGAATTGAACTGAAAGAAATATGGAACATATTGCATTTGATTTCATTAACATCAATTAATGACTTCTTTGTTGCTGAGTTTTAATACGTTAGTGCAGGGTCACATATTTCTTGTATTGTTTTCCTTCAGTTTCTTTGGTAACTTGTGTTGGTGAGCACTAGTATGTCACCCGAAATGTCATGGTGTGTCACCTTTGACACGCGTGTCATAGGTTCATCATCACTGGCATAGACAAGTCCTGAACTAGACTGACATACACTCGGTACATGAGAATGACACTAGGGTTTAATACCAACAGTTAGACCACTTAAACAGGAAATGCAGTGCAACTATGCACTAGAATTACTAGGCTTAAAGACCTTATCATAAGCAGAAACAGTTTGTTGAAATGAATTAAAGAAAAAAG